>NW_011500086.1:219172-269179 GCF_000495115.2 Populus euphratica
ATTTAAATTAAAAACTATATATATATATATATATATATATATATTAACTTCAATTTAAAAGGCATTCTTTTAACCAAATATATTAAATTACTTTTTATTTAACCTCAATTTCAACCACAGTTTTAACCAAATATATATAAATATTAAACCAACATCAATCAAAAATACTTTTTATAAAAACAATTTTTTTCAAATTACAACTACAAAAGCTAACACAATACCAAACACACTCCAGAGTTAATAAAAAAAATAGATGCTAATAAATTATTTTTTCATAGTTATGAAACTCAATTTGATCCAGTAAGTTAACTCAAAGTTTTACTAATTTAGAACCAGTTTCAAGTAAAGGTTTATTTCAAATTAGATTTTTTATTAAAACATTGTTGTTTTATTTAAATGATAATTTAAAAACACATTATTTTAGTAAAAAAGATTTTGAATTGACCATCTAACCCATATTCAAGTAAGATTGATAATGAACTTTAAAAGGTATAATTTAACCGATTAGATTTTAGAGCTACTTACTAGAATTCACTAGTTTAAATTTCACAAACCTTAGAATTATTAAAAATTTATATGATTATTAAATTTAATATCTGTGAGATTAGTTAAAAATACAGAAATTAATCTAAATACCCGTATTAATTAAAAAAAATAAGGTTGATATTGTGCCAGACATGATGTCCAAGGAACACGTTAATGAATAAGAATTTATGTAATAGATAGTTTTAAATTTTTCTCAATGGATCGTATGAAAAAGATGCTTTTTTAAAATTATTAAAAGAGAAAAATTAGTTTTGATTAATATGTAAGTTAGTCCAAAAATCATCATTGAATGACAATTTTAATAGGACGAAACCAAGTCCACTTATCTGATTCATGATTTAGTGGTGAACCATGGAATAATTTTTCTAGGGAGAGGGATGATAGGGCGAAACAAAGCCTTATTATCATGGACGATTGGGGTTGGATTTTATTAAAGAAAAAAAATTATATGACACTTTCCGAATACCTTTTAAAGCCATAGCAAACTTTTTCTTTTAAAATGTCTTTTGAGATGAGTGAAGCCTGGGCTTGGCTCTTTAATCCCTCTTTGGACTAAGCACATCTTCTCTTTGGGCTCTTATTTCTAATCCTTTTGAAACTTCCTGGAGCGCTTCACAGTAAATTCTGAAGGGTGATGCAAGTAATTGCAAATGTTTCCTTTTACGCTTCCCTTTAGCTTGTTTGTGTCAATGTTAGTGTTCCTTAGTTTCGTTGTTTCTGCCACTGGATTCATCTCTAAGGTAGAAGAATCAAGTGTTGAGATTGCGAGGAATGGTGAGGAGGATTCGTTGTCCATCACTCATCCTTTAACTTCGATAAGCTTTGCTGATGAGGGCCGGGGTTTAAAATCTCTATTCAAGAATCTAGCAAATGCGGAAAACCAATTTATAGGCAAACTCTTCCAGAAGTTAGGTGGTTTTATCAAGGACACAATCCACCCACAAGACAAGATAGCGCCCATTGGGATAATAAATGCAAATGGATTGGATTGGATCTTCATCTTGAATTGAAGCTTTAGTGCCTGGAGGTAGATTTTAGAGTAAAACGTATATATAATACGTTTGGTAATGATAAAATTCGTTGTTGGTGTGAGATTTATATAAATTGTTTTTCAACCTCATGTTTAAGAGCTGCTTCCCCTTCTCCGTATCTTGCGTTCTATGTAATAGAAAGTTTTTACTATTCATGTGAATAGTAAAGATATTTTTTATTATTGCAGCCACATCATATCAGGTAATTAAATGTATTGAACCAGAAATGATTCAATTAAAAAAAATTAATTTTTATTTTTATTTAAAAAATAAGAAAAAAATTATTTGATGATGTAGCATTTACAAAATTTAATCACAATTCTAATTTTATTCTTAGTGATATTTTACTTGATATTGTAAATTTAATCACAATTCTAATTTTATTCTAATTTAATTACATGTTTAAAGAAACTAAAAAAACTATAGTCCTTATCGGATAAATTTCGTGTGTAATAAAACTGTAGATAGTTTAAGAGAATAATAAAAAATATTTTATATAAATATTATTTATTTCATAATGTAATAACGATAGTTAAATATATAATATTTAAATTTAAAACTTATATATATTAGTTATCTTATAACTTTAATTTAAAAGGCATTCTTTTAACCAAATATATTAAACTACTTTTTGTTCAACCTTAATTTCAACGACAGTTTTAACCAAATATATATAAATACCAAACCAATATCAACTAAAAAAAATTTATAAAATATTTTTTTTCAAAATATAACCACGAAAGCTAAAACAATACCAAATACAATCACAAAGTTAATAAAAGAAACAGGTGCTAATAAATTATTTTTTCATAGTTATGAAACTCAATTTGATCTAGTAAGTTAACTCGAAGTTTTACTAATTTAGAACCTGTTTCAAGTAAAGGTTTATTTCAAACTAGATTTTTTTTATTAAAACAGTATTTTTTTATTTAAATAATAATTTAAAAAAATATTATTTTAGTAAAAAAAAAATGAATTGACCATCCAACCCATATTCAAGTAAAGTTGATAATGAACTTTTAGGAGTATAACTTAACTGATCAAATTTTAGATTTACTTACTAAAAATCACTATTTTAAATCTCACAAACCTTAGGGCTATTAAAAATTTATATGATCCTTAATTTTAAGATATGTAGGATTAGTTAAGATATACACAAGTTAGTCTAAATATCTATATTAATTAAAAAAAAAAGATTGATACGGAGTTCGAACACATTAATGAATACCTTCCAGCATTGATTAGGAAGAATTTATGTAATAGATAGTTTTAAATTTTTCTAAATGAATGGTATAATTAAGATGTTTTTTTAAAATTATTAAAAGAGAAAAATTAATTTTGATTAATATGTAAGTTAGTCCAAAAATTATCATTGAACGACAATTTTGATGCGAAACCAAGTCCACTTATCTGATTCACGATTTAGTGGTGACCCATGGAATAATTTTTGTAGGGAGAGGGATGATAGGGCGAAACTAAGCCTAATTATCATGGATGATTGGGGTTGGATTTTATTAAAGAAAAAGGAAACAGGTTTCTTAAAATTTAAAACAACACATCTGCATAAAAGCAGCAAATGGCACGGTGAAGATTGAAACAAGCAGCAACCAAACCATAAATCTTAAACAAAACCTCGGATCAGAAAAGAACTACGCCGAAAGGGACACTTGCGGAGTTCCAAGATCAACGACAGCTGCCGAAACCACCTGGCTGCAGCAACCAAAAATATCTATCATGTCCAGTCAAGATCAGTTAGTAAAGAGTTGTATCTTTTCGCAAGAGAGTGTTATAATGTCTGAATATTGCTAAGAAGAAGGATATTGGTGTACGTTTTCATCCAGGCCAAATTAAGGGGGTGACGTCTGGCTCGGACGGAAGATAGACTAGTTGATTTAGCAGCTCGATTTCATGCTCATGTACTCTATCGAGGGCTTCAGAGAGGCGGTTGTTTACTGGACTTTCAAATATTCTGATCCCTTATCGTAACAATGAACTGAAGCATCAACTTTTATGTTTCTGCCTCCTAATAGAGATCAGAAAAGGGTTAATGTTTCGAGAAATCATTTTTGCAACTGCATGCTTCCTTCATTAATGTCAACATGGCCATGCTTTTGATCAGCTTCGGCTGGGTACAAGAAGATACGGGGCACATAAAATGATGAAGCAAGCTGTTCTGAGAATGATATTGGTGATTTTTGAAGGTGGAGTGGCCTTGGAGATGATGGAGCTATCAGTTTTCTAGATAGGATTTCCACCTCCATTGTAAAAGAATTCGGAAATTGTAAGAGTCAAGAGGATAGAAAGGGCTTGCTTTACAAGGCAGAAGGTTAGCTCGAACTTGCTATGGTTGAATGCTTAACTGGATTAAGTGAGCTTTCATGTCTTTCTTTTGATTTTCCTTTCTGTATTTGTATAAGGTGAAAAGAACAAAAAATTAATTTCTAATGAATACTCATTAAAAGGGAAAAAAAAAAAGCTTGAAAATCAATCTCCTTACGATAAAAATAAAGAATTTAATATTGTTCAAAGTGAATATGTGTTAGAAAAGCTTGGCAACAAGCTCTCAACATATTTTATGGCAACAGGATGGCTTACTTTTTTCTAAAAAGAATTTAAAATAGAAATTAAAAAGCTCTTGATTGCTGGAAATATTTTTATATATAGAAGTTGCTTCTTTCTTTCTGTAAACAGAACAAGAAATTTAATACAATGGTTTTTGAGGAGACTTGCATTACTTGTTCTGTAAAGATTTCCTTTCTCTTTAACAAAGATCTCTCTATATATATACATATACTTTTCTCTTATTTTTCCTCGTGCATTTATGCTATAATATCTCGCAACAACACTCAAGAACCAAGATAGAAAACTTAAAACCCAAGATTAAAAAAAATGAAAATAAAATAAAATAGGCAATTTCTTATTTAGAGGTAACATTATTGGAAACTAAAAGGATAACAAAAGTTTGGAAATTATAAAGTATGTGGATAAATATGGAACATCAATAAATTTATAGGGGGAAATCAAGCTTATCCATAAAAGAAATTAAGGTATGGTAAGAAAGATTGAAATTTATAGAACAAACACAAGCAAGGGTGAGAAGAATTTGAAGTTATGTGATGAGGACCAAGGTAGGAAGCTGAAAAATGCTTATAATATAGCAAGATGGTTGTGGCAGAAACTAGCAGCGAAGGCATGACAGGAGGCAGAGTCCAGCTTGAAGACGGAGAGCCAGCACTAGCAGGTTGGTTGAAGGCTGGAATCCTTGCGAGAAAAGGAGATTTCAAAGTTTCAATCTTATCTCTAATCTTTTAACATTTGTTAACTGATCTAAATTAAATTTTGTAACTTGACTTTTTTTCAATTAAATTCTCAATTGAATCTTTCAAACCCATTGTTATTTTGATTAAATTTTTAAACTTAATTAATTTTTTCAATTTTAGTCACTTCGGATTTCAATCTAAAACTTTACTTAAGTTTTTTTTTCAGCTTATTTTATCAACATATGTTAATCTCAAAGGCTTGTTCCCGAAAAAAATCTTAATTCTTAAATTTTTTATCTTTTATTTTAAATTAAAAAGGATATTTTTTATAAAACAATTCTTGGGGGTCCAAAATTGAGTTATAGCATCAAGTTTCTAATTAAACAAATTATCATATAAAATATTTGTTTACAAGTGAAAGTTAAGAAGTAAAAATCAATAAGACCTGCAAATGTATAAGTAAATTCTATCCAATGGGTGAAATTGTTACTATAATAGCACTACACATAATAGTATTATAATAGATAACTTTTGTTGAGTTGAATGATGTTATGGTAATGTATAGAAGCATTATCAACACTCATAGTTAAGGATATCTCTTGGCTAATTTGTGTAAAACAACACTTGGGGATGCAATAGAAATTTATCCAGCTTAATTATGAGATTTGAAATCATTTTGAATGCCTAATTAGCAATATTGACTTAATAAGATTAGGCCCTAGGAAAGGCACAGATAGCCCATTCGAACTTGCTCTTAAAAGTTAAACCTACCCTCGCATGGATCCCTTTAGCCCCCATTACAGGCGAACTTATTTTCTCATGCATTTAGATCGAACTATTGGGGGAATATTGCAGGATTCCATGCTGATGTTGGGCACTCAAAAAGTTCGTCCAATACATCATTCAGCTGGGATTATGTCAAGATACACATTCTCTTTTGAATTTTCTGAACTTTTTCAAGGATCTTTGTTTGAATTTGGGGCCCCAAGTCACATTATGTTAATGGCCAACATGATTTCCTTCAATCATTTTAGGAGCTTGGGCCATTTGTCAATTAGAATGCAATAATTTGCATATGCTGAAGGGTTTAATTTATAATAATTTTCGTTGAAAAGTTGATGTTTATGTTATGATTATTTTGTAAATAATTAGCAGGATGATGTATCATTCTCCAAGTGATTTCATTGCGAAGTCATTATCGATCTATTCGGCCCCCCTCTATTATTATTATTTTTTATGGGGAAAGAAGTTCAGTCGATGCATGAGAGAGCTAAAGTCTTGGCCATTCATCGGCGGTCATTGTATCGTAAAAGAGAATCTGGAGCCTCATTGACGGATGGCAAAAAAAATTATTTTTTAACATTAAAAAATATCATTTTATTTCTAAAGAACTTCTTGATATAGACCAGAACAAAAGAATATTAAGGTTATATTTGTTAAAAAAAAAATGGATAAGAAAAGGAAAGAATAAAAAATGATTTAGCACTGTTTTTTTTGCATTTTAAAAATATTTTTAAAAAAAATTAATTTTTTTTTATTTTTTATTTTAATTTAATATTTTTTTGATATTTTCATATTATTTTAATACATTAATATAAAAAATAATTTTTAAAAAATAAAAAATATTTTAATTATTTTTCTAAATAAAAATTAATTTAAAAAGTAATTATAACAACGCTCTAAAAATGCTTGAAAACATAAAGAAGGGCCCTATGAATGGTTTGAAAATGTTATAAATAAGAAATTATTGTAGGAATCATTTCATTACTTCTAAACAGATCCCTTCTTTTCAATCCCATTCTTTTTATTAATCATTCCTCCATCTACTCCCTCTCAATAAGTATCAAGTGCTACGATTTTTTTTTGAATGATTTTTAAGTATGAAGGTTATCATAATCTGTTCATAAGGAAAAATATGCGAATTATGTTGTCTCTCTCTGGGAAGTGGGGGCAGAACAAGAGCAGCAGCAAGACAATTACCTCACTTTCACCGAAAATTCCCGGCAGGGCACAGTGTATTTCTGTCACGAAACTCTACAGCAATAAAATATGCAGAAACATGTGAGACTTGAACAGAAAAGAAGAACATAGAGAACAGCCGTGAAGAATCTTGGTTTCTACTCTACTCGATAGTTTCCAGAAAACAATGGATTAGTCTCCCAAGGTTTGCCAGAAAATGCGAGTCAATGTGAAACCAAATGAATTTGAATTTATGGCTTGCACGCTTACAGGGTCTCTATTCCACACGATGACATGTTTTTATGTTATTGTTCGAGGAGCATATGCTGATATTTTTATGCCTGTACAGCTTGAGTGATTGTGATAGTCTTCCTGTGAATTATCTTATTAACTTTTTGCTTTTTTTACGATGGATCACCTGTGCTTGGCCTGTAACTTGCTATAGTAGTATTGTAATATTTTCTAGTGGTTGTAGGTGTGTTTTGGTTGTTTTTAAAAGTATTTTTTATATTAAAATATATTAAAATAATATTTTTTTAATTTTTAATATCAGTTCATCAAAACAATTTAAAACATAAAATAAAATAATTACTAACAAAAAAAATGAATTTTTTGACCCTTATATTTTTAGATGTATTTTAAAGTTTGTTTTACTTATATATTGATATAATAAAAAACAAAATAAAAAGGTCTTGATGATCCCAATCCTAAGTATCATTATGGAATGAATGTTCACTGTATGTCTGTGATTGATTTTTATTCATCTATAATAGTTAATATCTCTCGTGAACATATAGTAAGTGTTTGCTGTCTTTTTTATAGTTGAAATTTAAACTTTACTTCTTTTGCTATTTAAATAATATTTTACTGTTTTTTAATACAACTTGAACTTGGATATGTTAAAATCGGGGCAAACAAATTTATACTACTGTCTGCATTGAATAACAAAATTGTTGGCCAAGATTGCATATAATAGTAGAAGATCTATATAACAAATCTAGTTGTATGCTCCTGCATTGTGAGTTATAGATCACGATTTTACCAACATATTTTTATATATTTTTTAATAAATTATCAGATCAAGAAAAATATACTAATATAATTTTCTCGGATTATTAAGTGTGTTAAGCTAGCACGTACTAGCACCAAATGCACTCCAATAAAGACGCAATTAGCAGCAGCTACCAAGTTCAGCAAGTTGAGCCTCGCAAGCAGCTCCCAAGGGTCTAGAGCTCAAAGAGTTTTTGTCACCGCATCCTAGGCATAGCTAGGCTCATCACATCCATGAATTCAAATATAATATTTTAAAATAATTTTATAAATTTTATAAATTTTTATATAAAATTTTAGATAAATTATTTTTTAATAAATAAAATTAATTAAATAAATTTACACTCATTCAACATCATTACATATATTAAAGGTTTTTTATAGTTTACAATATCTTCATTTTTTTATTGGATAAAACAAATAGAATATAACTTAAAATATTATAAAAATAAAATTACATTATAGCTTTTTCTCTATACAATATGGTAACATCCATAAATTATAAATACATTATAAATCTTTCAAAATAAAGGTTAACAGTTTTCCTACTCTATTATATTTATATTTTTAGATCATGTCTTTTTAGAGTATTATTATATTTTTTTTAAAAAAAATATTTACTTAAATATCTAAAAATCCTCACATACATATTTATTAAATATAAATTATTAATTACTTTGACTAAAAAAATTAATGAAATTAGTAAAATCAAATAATTAATTGATTATATAATCACATAGCCATATCTTTAAATTATTTGAATTTTTTAGAATTTATTAGTGAGTTATTTTGACGTTGATAGCTATCCAATTGTTTATAAATAAGTAAATGAATGCATTTTTGTCTTTTTTTTTCATGCATTGTGCATCTTAAATGAAATTCGACAGCATGGAATTCTTTCTTTGTTTAGCAGAAATAATCAATATATATCAAATAAACCAAACGATTTTGCATTTAAACATTTTAAACAAAAACTTCTCTGTTTAGTTTCTCTTTCACACTAATTCATACTAGCATATTTATTTATTTTTGCTTATTTCTATCCAAGTGACATTAGATCCATCCATCCCAACAATCCATAATTAAAATCAAGAATCATACAGCTAAAATGGAGGATCACTTCTGCTTTGCTATAACAAGTAGAAAACATCTCATAAAATGTGATTGATGTTGTCATATTTTTTGTAATTATTATTTTTTAAAAATACTTTAAGTTCTAATTTTAAAAGGGTAAATTTTAAAATAGATATATTTAGTTAGAATTGCTGTGAGATAAATTTTTGCTTATAAAATAAATAAAAAACAGGTTTTTATAAATAAAAATCATATTATTTTAATAGAATTAAAATTTAAAACGTAATCATATACAAGATTCAATATAAAAATTAAAAAATATTTAACTAATCAAATAAATTTTATAATTAAAAAAACAAAAACTACTGCAAAATCAAGAAAGATGGAAAGATGCCATGGGTTTGCTGTTCCCTTGTTTATTTCACTTGGTAAATCAGGACCCACAAATCAATCAAACTTTGACTAACCAAATACAAGTTCGAAAACAAAAACGGCACCACTTGGTTGGTGCTGCCTTTGCTTTTGCACAGCATCCTTGAATCTCAATTTTATTTTATTTTTTTAATAAAAAAGCCACCTTTCTCCTGTTTTTAGCAAAATAAATAAATAAATAAAATTAAAAACTTCACCCTTCATGAAAAGATCAAGCATAAAATCTCAGGCCTCTTTAACTTTAGACATTTCAAAAACATATTGTGTAAATCACCAAACCCTCTTTTTCTTCATTTTATCTGAAAGGTTGCCCCTTTTTTCCTTGAAAAACAATGGCAAGGGTAAAAAAGTAAATTTATCAAAGGAAAGAAGACACCACGTCTGCATGACATGGAAGGGTTTGCTTGCTCAAGAATTATTCTGTGCTTACTGGGGCTCTGATGGTGATTGATAACTGGCGGTGGAACAGCGTGGCACGAGCCCCTAAAAGTGCACAGGTGTCGTTCTGTCAGGCTATGAGGTCTGTGTGGATCACTGGTTTATGCCGCTCCTGTCACTTGTCATTTGGGGTGGAACAGAGTGGCACGAGCCCCTAAAAGTGCACAGGTGTCGTTCTGTCAGGCTATGAGGTCTGTGTGGATCACTGGTTTATGCCGCTCCTGTCACTTGTCATTTTCTTTATGCGAGGCTTCATTTCATGACCAGAACTGGTACGCACGTCAATTTCAATATTTCACCGACGATGAAACTACATCGTTTTAAATCTTAACACTCTCATATGTGTGTGTGTGTGTGTGTGTGTGTAATGTGCGGGGATTTTCAGACACGTTTAAGATCTGATTCGCAAATACCATTATTTGGGTGTGTTTGTTATTTTGTTAATGGTTATTTTTAAAGAGTTTTTTATTTAAAAATAAATTAAAATAATATTTTTTATTTTTAAAATTTTATTTTTAATATTAATATATTAAAAAAATTTAAAAATATAAAAATATAAAAAAATTAATTTTTTACTAAAAATATTTGTGTCGTGTTATTTGTTAAATACAAATTCTATTTGAAAATATAACATGTGTTTTTATTTATAAATATATTAAAAAAAAAAATTTATTTTTTTAAAAATTAATTTTGATATTAATACAGTAAAATAATCTAATTATAAAAAAAAATTCAAAAAAAAATATTTTAAATTTTTTGTGCCCAAACACTCCCGCAAACAATTTTATATTCGAGTTTCGATAGTAGATTTTCATTCAGATTTTATTTCATATTTGCTCAAATACTACAGACAAGTTAATTTGCTAATGCTTCATTGTAAATTGGATTAAAAGAAGTTAAATGTAAAAACATTTGGTGTTAACATTTTTTTGTATTTGCAAGAAAAAATTTGATCACGAATTGAAATTTTAATGTGAATAAAGTAGATTTTTTTAAATCATATCTCCAATTGATTTGAGCAGCATGAATTATCTATCGAACCAAAAATTAGATCATAGAATCAATTAGCTTAATAATATTATTTATATTAAACATTTTTTATTAAATTATCATGTTTTAAGGATACACACTAACAAAAAAAATAGAAAAAATTTAAAAAATATAATGATGCACCTGAAAAAAAGTTTGCTAATATTATAAAAATACTGCTATAGTTTTATTTGTAAACAAATATAAAATTTGTTCTCAGTTAATTTAAAAAAACAATAATTTATTATATTTTAAATATCTTAAATTTATTAATTAAAAAACTTTAAATTAAAAAAAGAAACAAAAATAAACCAAACACATGAGCTGAATAGCCTAGCTTAACTTGTCAACAATAAATAAAGTTGATACCATTATATTTTTTTAAGAACGAACAATTACGACCTGTTACCTAATAGTTTTTTATCGGTAAAAACACTATATTTTTTTAGTTTTAATATTTAGATGTTATAAAATAAAAGAATGATTTAGTAATTAGAATTTTTTCTTATCATTTCAACGTCACAAACATTTCCAAGGTAATTCCAAATCAATATATCCTTTTACCCTTTAATTGCATATAGTAGTTTTTTAAAAATACTTCACAGGGGTAATTTTTCCAACCTTGTAAAAGTGTAATTTAATAGTCAGATTTTAGTTTTATTTTTTAGATATTATTAATTTAAATCTTATAAATTTTAGAATTATTAAAAATTTATATAGTTATTAATTTTAATATCTATAAAATTAATTAAAATATATATAAGTTGATCTAAAATTCACAAAAAATAAAATTAATTAAAATATATATAAATTGGTCTAAAATTCACAAAAAAAAACATTCATTCTATTGGTATTAAAATCCCTTTCACACCAACAACATCTGGAATTCGAGTTCTAAATTGCAACAAAAAAAAAAAGGTTTTAAAAACCTTCCTACTGGGAAATTAATTAGATCTGGATTCGTTCCATGACATGAATTATTTTTTCATCAATGGATTGCCTTGGGACCCAAGAATCTTGCAGGAACATGTAATTAAGCAAGCAGCTATTGTCATGGCAGTTAGCGCATTAAGATCATCAACGAGAATATGCATGAAGCTTTGAATTATGGGTAGAATATTAAATCGTGTAATCATATGTACATGGTAGCTGTGCTTTTGTCTTCCTCTGCTGTATCTGTATGATTAATTAATTGCTTGCATTTCTACTAACAACTCTGCTGTATCTGTATGATTAATTAATTAATTGCTTGCATTTCTACTAACGATGTCCAAAAGAAGAAGTGTGATTAGGGACCAACCATGTTTAATATCAAAATACCTTTTTTTAAAAAAAATAGATCACATCAAACGGTCACTCTATAAACTCATAATTCCACGAAAATTAGAACGATCTTGAGTATTCTCAATTAAAATAATTTTCAAATCATTTTCCTAGGGTATGGAGAAACAATTTTGGATTTTTCAAGGAACTGGGATAAGAAAAAAATTAAGATTTTCATTATCAGTAGAACTGGATGCAAAATGCAACCATGTCTAAAACTGAGGGTTCCGAAGATTATTAGGGATTTGGATAAGTAATGTATTGATAATTATTTAGAGAAAACCAAACACACGAACATAACATTTAATATAATTAGATAAATCATTTATATTCATGAAAAAAATTTATATTGTTAAAGATAAAAAAAATAATACAATATAAATATATATATAAAAAAATCATTTTATTTAAATTCAACTTTCAACTTTCATTACGCAATTGTAACTATGCCCTTGACAGTTTTTTTTTTTTTTACTTTGCTTTTACTTTTTTATTTTATGTCACTTTCAAATAATATTTTTATTTATAAACATCAATAATAAAACAATAAACCATCAATTATAACATAAATAATAATAATATATGAATTGTATTATTTTTATCAATAATTAATCCAGCTATTATTATAGTTTTTTAATAATAATAACCCTACAGCTCCATGAAGTAGACGGTAATTGTAGGTCAAAATTCAAGAGGCATAACCGATGTGATCCATGTCATAAAGGGTTTTAACATATTCAAACATTTGTTTTATTTTATTTTCTGCTCTTAAGACAAGAGATAGAAATATTCAATAACCCCTATTATTATCCTAAACATTTTAGATATTCAACTTCAAAATATTAATTTTTTTATGATAAAAAGTATTCTCAAATAGTTTATATATTATTCCAAATAAATTTTTAAAATAATTGTAAGGGCTCACCCTCGCATTTATCTGATATGTTTAAATAATTTAATAAATTTTCAAGATGCTAGCCCAGAAGTTTGAATATATAAAGTTAAATAGATCAATCTCTTAAATTTTCTCGTTAATAAAAGTATCATAATCAATATAATAAGACCCAGCTCGCGCAGGAAATTAACATCAAATCAATCCAGCTCGAGACTTCTCTCAAACCATTGATAATTTATATATTTCTCAATTATTTATAATATCTTCCATTTAAAATGTTTTTTTTTTAAAAAATATCTTCCATTTAAAATGTTTTTTTTTTTTTAAAAAATTAAAGGTCGTTAAAAAGTGATTTTCAATGAAAACTTGCAAGATGACTTGGATGGGTCACTTGAAAAGAAAAGGAAAAAATGGATGGCTCCATTGTTCATCCATTTCTTATTTTTTATTAATATCAAGAGCATTTTCGAATTAGTGTGTTAACTTATTTAAATCAAAATCCGATCTAAAAACGAGTGCTACTATTTAGTTTTTATTTTTATTTTTATTTTTATTTTTTAAAAAAAAACTAAACCAATTAGGTGTCCGGTCACATCTTACCTTTTCGTGTCAATTTAGGTAACTATCATCCTACTATTATATTTAGGAATAATAATTGAGCCTGAATTTAATAGATATTTACTGTCACTAGCAACTCTTTCTAAGTTTATTGATTTATATATTTTATTTTGTTTAATACAAATACTATATTTATAATTTTTAAGTTGTATTTGTTTCTTTTGCTGCCGTATTATTTTCAAAACAATATCCTTTTCTTTTAATAATTTTTTTTTATTTTAATTTATTTTAAAATAAAAATTATTTTAAAAATAATCATTATTATAATATTAAACACTATTTTAATGGAAAGAATCAAGATACGTTGAGATACACTCGCAATATTGTCTTATTTTTTTATTACATTAAAAGTTAATTTATGATCTTATAAGTGGTACTGCGTTAAAAACTTTTTTTATATATTTATTAATATATATAATTATTATTTTATTATTAATTTTTTGATTTACAAATATAATTTTTCTTGATATCAAAAAATATGTTAACAATATTTACACATTTATCTCTTTGCATTGCAAAACAAATATAGGACCCCGTTGTGAAGAAAGTAGAATAAATACAGAATTTTTTTTTTGTATTTATCAACATATATAATTCTTTATTTATTTAATTAAATGTATATATAACCTTGTATCATAACTTTTTATCTAATTATTAAATCAGATTTAAATCTTTATAAAAATTTCTAGAAACTATTTTCCTTGTAATAGCATTTTTGACGCTTCACGTGCTTTCAAATCTTGAGATTCAAAAACTTGTACCTCGAGGTCTTAGTTTGGGCTAATTTTATCATTTTTTTTAGATTTTACGTATTGTTATGGATTTTATGATTATTTTTTTATTTTATTTTCTATTTAAGGTAGGATTTTTGACTTAATTAAAATTTTATGAACATTCTAAGAAGGGAGACTTGATCAATATTATTACTTTTTTAAGAGGGAAAAAATGTGAGTTTGGAGTTAATATCTGCAACCTTTTTACTTATTAAATTTTTGTGTTTTATATTTAATTTTTTTTCTTTAGTTTCAAAAAATTTTTGTGTTTTATATTTAATTTTTTTCTTTAGTTTCAAGAAAATCATAAAATAAAATCATAAAATAAAATAATCCAAGTGAAAAAAACAATTTATAGAAAATGAATGTACTCTCAAAACCACAAAATCTAAAAGGTTGTTGCAAATGGCTACACCACTAATTTGGAGTCTCACTCCATTTCTACTTCAAGTATAGAAAAAACAATTAATGAAAAGAATTTTTAAAATGTCTTAATTAATGAATAATGATTGTGAGTTAATGATCTATCAGTAACAATAAAGTAGTTAATAATTAGACATAAGAAAGATTTAAGGCGCAAACAAAACTGCACTCGTGATTCACGTAAATGTCACAGAAACCATGTCGGCTCCGCAAGTATAATAAAATATTTTTTATTATTTTAAAAGATTTATTTTCAATATAAACATAATAATAAAATATTTTTTATTATTTTAAAATAATATTTTTTTAAAAGATTTATTTTCAATATAAACACATTAAATAAATTATTTAAAAAAAACATAAATGAACTGTAATTCCAAACATTCCATGACATTAGATCTACTCAGGAGTACTTTAAAATCCGACAACAATTGTTTTTTAGACTGTATTTTTTGGAAATATATTAAAATAATATATATTTTTTATATTTTATAAATTAATTTTAACAATAATACGTAAAAAACAATCTAAATGAATATTTAAAAAATAATATAAAATAAAAAAATAATCTTGTGAGACAACAATGAATCTGCACCAGGAAAAGTTTAATCCAGCAAGTGCAAGTAAACCACATGGCGTGGAAAGAATCCAAAAATTATCCAGCTGGATTCCAGTGTTCCCTCCTCAGTCGTACCCTCCGTAAAAAGAATCAAGGCCGAAAGCAAAACCTTTCCCCCACAAAGACTCTGAAAGAGAGCTCTGCTTTGTCATTGTACTAATATTTTTATATTATTTTAATATACTAATATTAAAAATAATTTTTAAAAATAAAAATATTATTCTAATTTATTTTAAAATAAAAAATATTTCTAAAAATAACTGTTACCAGAAGCATACACTGTCAAGGTACGGCAATCAGTACCTATATGACATTGTCTAAACGTCGTCGTGTGTGCAGGAAATAAGAGGGGTAGAGCTGCATAATGGAGCTTGTCAGGTTTTGCATGGTCATGAACAGGTCACATCATCTGTATCTCACTTGTTTGCTCTGATTTACCCAATAAATTTCGGCCACGTTTCATATTGATGGTTTGAAAATGGTATTCCAGCTTCTTTTTCTTATTTAGGGAGAAACTTAGTGCGAGTCCGGTTAGTTTTTTTTTTCAAAAAAAAAAAGTGTAAATATTATTTTTTATTATTCTTGTAAGTAATAACATTTAATAAATATCATATTTTAAAAATATAATAAAATAAAAATATATTATTTTATTAATTTCTTTAAATTGTGTTATTTTGATATATTTTTTAATTTATTGTGCTATTTTTTTAAAAACTTTTTCTCACTTGATTGTGTGTGTTTGATTATTATGCATGTTATTTTTAATTAAAAATATGCTAAAAAACTTTTAAAGAATATTAATTTGATTTTTATCATGTAAAAAATAATTTTAAAACCATGATAAACTATAAAAACAAATACTTCTGTCATATTTGGTATTATGGTCTAATTACATTTTTTAAATATATTTTTAGTTTTAAACTAATTTTTTCAATATTTTTATATCACTTTGATGTTTAAAAATAAATTTTAATAAATTAAAAAATATTTTAATATATTTTTAAGTGATAAACAAATTAAAAAACAATATTTACCATATCCTCAAATACATATGAGTATCTCCACTTATTAATACTATTTCAAAAACTAATATTTATCAAATAATAGAAATAAAAAATAATATTTTAAATTATATTTTTAATCAAACTTATTATTTCATTAATTTTTTAAACTATGTTAATTTTCTTAAGAAAATAATTCTACTGATGAGATGATAATTCTGCCAGAAATCTTACAAAATACAAAGCTTGCAAACAAAATCCCTACAATAATGATACATAATTTACAAAATATCAAAGTGGCTGTCATTTTAACCTCTCCTCAACTCCACCTGGATTTCCACCTTGCTCCTGTCATCTTCTTCTCAATCTAGAGATGCAAAAAAAGAAAAAAAAGTGAAAATGAAAAGGCTATAATGGGGTTTGTGCTGCTGTTTTGTCTTGAAACTCCAAACTACCATTCCACATTCCTCCTACTGCTCCCTCCTTCCCCCACCATGTAGTAGAAGTACTCTCTCTCGCGCTCTCCCTCTCCTTGATTCTCCCACACAGTGAGTGAGGACATTCTCTTCTTGGACCTCACGTTTACTAAACTGTGTGAGTGTCTTGTTTCTGCAACAGTGTTCCAATCTCAAGTTCAGGAACTTGCCCGTCTATCTAGCTTCTTGAGCCACAAGCTGTTTCTGTCTATCAGGAAGCACTGTGCTCTCAGTCTTCTTCACTCTTTCTACTTACCTGCCTGCCTGCTCTTCTGTGTGGGGAATTCCAATCCAAGAACTGAACTTTTCACTGTCTCCCACAACAATACCTCAAGGTTAATGCTTTGTTTCTCTCTACAATTTCAAGCCTTCGCTCTCCCTCTCTCATTGGCCCGCAACCCCCACCACATTAACTTCGTTTCTTTCTTAATCTTGCTACATCTCTGGTTTGAGAGAGAGAGAGAGAGAGAGAGAGAGCATCGTGTGTGTCTGAAGTGCGTCTTTACTTTATGTTTAATTACCTTCAAAAACGTACATTGATGGCCACCACTACTAGTGCTAGTGTTACAATAAATATTATCCTCCTCCACCTCCTCCTCCATCTTCACTTCACTACCACAACCTCCACCCCTCACCACCGACACCTCCTCCACCAACCCTTTATCCCATTAACCCCCTCCATTACACCAACACAGCCTCCCTCCTCGTCTCCTCAACCCCAACCCAAATATCCTTTCACCGCCACCCCCAGCAACAACAACAACAGCAACCACAGTCACCCACAAAAGCCCTTCTTCCCTACCCTCTCTTCACCTCCACCACCTCCTCCTTCCACTCCCACCCTATCAACTTTCCCTGCTAACATCTCCTCCCTCCTTCTCCCCCACCAATCCTCCTCTCCCCACCACAACCTCATTATTGCAATTTCCATCTCCCTCTCCCTCCTTTTCGCTGCCCTCTTAGCCTTATTTTCAGCCTTCTTCATCTATTCTCGCAGAGGAACCCAGCCTTTTAGCCCTCAAAAGGGTTCAAGATCAGAAAATCTCCGCCTTTATCCTCAGAACACTATCCCTTCAGATGGTTCTCCTAAACCTCCGAAGCTCCCACACCGTCCTGGTGTTGTGAGCACAAGCTCAGAGTTCCTTTACTTGGGCACATTAGTGAACTCTCGAGCTGGCATTGATGATCCAGACAAGCTAACTTCATCCAACAATACTGGTCTTAAGATTGGAGTTTCCTCGTCATCTTCTTCACAGTATCAAAAACTTGGGTCTCCTGAGCTGAGACCGTTGCCTCCATTGCCTAGACATAATTACACACCAACTTATAGAAGTGGTGAAGTTCTTGTTAGTTCTAGTAAAGAAGAAGATGAAGTTGATAGAGATACTGACGAGGAAGAAGAGTTCTTTTCACCAAGAGGGTCTTCTGGAAGGAAAGAGACTATTCATGAGAGTCCAGTTCGTGTTGATTCAAGTTCTAGAAGAGAGATTCAAGGGACTCAAGGAGAGGTTTTTGGGTCTAGAAGTTTTAATTCAAGGACTGCTTCATATCCAGAATCGAACTTTTGTTCCCCATCAAAATCTGTGTCCAGCAGTGTGTCTCCAGTATCGAATTCTAGCCTTAGAAGTGGAGAATCTAAGTCTCCTGAAACTATTATTAGTTTTCCTGCTCCGGTTCAGTCCATTAAGCGATCCTCGCCACCCATTTCTTCATCATCATCAGGGAGAGATTCAGGGGAGATGCAGAGTTCTTTGGAGCGAAATCTGGATTTTTCGGGACAGAATGAGCAGGTTCCAGTGAGGATAGAGAGTGCTAGTAAACAATTTGTGCCAGTAAAACTGCCACCACCGCCTCCACCACCACCACCACCTCCACCACCACGGTTTTGGGAGATGCCAATGGGGGTTAGAGCGACTCGGGAAATGAATTTGGGGAGTTCAGGGCCTCCAGTTCTCGTTACGCCTACAAGGTCTGTTTTAGTTCAAAATCATGCAATGCCAGTTTTGGCCAATGAGCAAATGCAAAGCAAAGGTAGTGTTGAGAGGAATGAGGAGAGTATGAAACCAAAATTGAAGCCTTTACATTGGGATAAAGTTAGAGCAAGCTCGGATCGGGCTATGGTGTGGGATCAGATAAAATCTAGCTCTTTTCAGTGAGATACTTAAAAACCTTTTCAGCTTTTTGTTTATTTTTGAAGTTTTATGATTTTGCAGGGAGTTACTTTCTTATTTGTTTGGTTGAGTTGAATGGTTTTGTAAGTTTGTAGAATGTGGTTTCTGTTGCAGGTTGAATGAGGAAATGATTGAGACACTTTTTATGGTGAATAATTCAAATTTTAACGTGAAGGATCACAATGGAAGGCGGCTATCGCTTCCATTGCTGAACCAGGAGAATACAGTTCTTGATCCAAAGAAGTCCCAGAATATTGCAATATTGTTGAGGGCTCTTAATGTGACCATTGAAGAAGTCTGTGAAGCCCTTTTGGAAGGTAAAATCTGACGTAGACGATCTTGCTTTCAATTCTTAAGGATTGTCCACAAAAATGCATGGAAATTGGTAATGTAATAGCTGCCTGCATTATTGGAGTCGATCTAAGTTTAAAATACCTGCTTCACTATCTTTAAACATGTTTGGTTCCTACAGTATTCCTTATCTTTGGCTGCAAATTCCTACCTGTGTTAAAATTTCAAAATCTCTAGGCTTGAGGTTGCCACTTATTAAGGGATTTTTTTGTGGGATCGAAGGTGGTGATGTATCACTTCTCTTTGACCAGCAAACAGTGACAAACCTTTGGTAGCGGTGGTGCTTCTATATGAAAGATTCTTAAATCAAGGTAGTTAAGGGACGCGTTTTAGACAAAAGCTTATGCCTGCCACAATGCAATTTAAATGTTGAATGCTTTTAGCTAATGAACATTGTTTTATTGGTTGGTTAATTATAATTCTATTTGGTCCCTACAGTGCTATATGGATTATCAAAAGTTGAGAAAGAATAGTCTCTTTTTATGACTTGGTGTTTCGTAGTGCAAATGTACTGCCTTTATTCAAAGAGATATCTTATCTTTTCCCATCACAGCATTTCCCATCTTAGGCCAAAAAGCTAATCTTTGTTGAAGATATGTAAAAAAAGCTGCATGATAATGCCTCCCTTTGCTTTCTGAAGAACACTAAGAACTATATGGAGTGAGCGCCGGTGCCCGCACATACATTATTGATGAGAGAGAGCTATGCTGTTACTGAACCGTTCTCTGTTATGAACAGGCAATTCAGATACTCTGGGAACAGAACTTCTTGAGAGTCTATCAAAGATGGCTCCGACTAAAGAAGAAGAATACAAACTAAAAGACTTCAAGGATGAATCACCGTTCAAGCTAGGCCCTGCTGAGAAATTTCTCAAGGAAGTGCTTGATGTTCCTTTTGCATTCAAGAGGGTTGATGCAATGCTTTATATTGCGAGTTTTGATTCAGAAATTGAGTACCTGCGAAGGTCTTTTGAAACACTGGAGGTAAATCTTCATTTGGCTTGTAAATTTTTATGTTCTTTAATTTATATTAACACGTAGTAATATAGCTGATATTGAAAAGCAGGTATACTGTTCTGTTTCATGGTTGTTATAAACCTTCTTACCCTTGTACATGTCAAAATAATTTTTTTATTCACTTCTAATCATGTATTGTGGTGATCAAAAGGGCTCCATCACTAGATCTGCCAAAAATGCCAGAGCACATTTTTTCCGTTCATCATTTCCTGTTGCAGCAATCTTCCAGCTGCTTCTCATTTATCTGTTTCTACAGGCAGCTTGTGAGGAATTGAAGAACAGCAGAATGTTCTTGAAACTTCTAGAAGCAGTGCTTAAGACTGGGAACCGCATGAATGTTGGCACCAATCGCGGCGATGCCCAAGCCTTCAAGCTTGACACACTTCTGAAGCTTGTTGATATTAAAGGCACTGATGGGAAAACCACACTTTTGCATTTTGTTGTTCAGGAAATCATCAGGTCTGAAGGTTCTCGTCTTTGTGGTACAAACCAGGATCAAACAGCTCAGAAAACTCAACAATCAGCATTCCAAGATGAAGTTCAGTTTAGGAAGCTTGGTTTGCAAGTGGTTTCAGGTTTGAGTGGAGAGCTTAGCAATGTAAAGAAATCCGCTGCAATGGATTCAGATGTGCTTAGCAGTGAAGTTGCAAAACTTGCCGCTGGAATGACAAAAATTACAGAAGTTCTGAAACTAAATGAAGAAATTGTGTTGAAGGAGAGTAGCTGGAAGTTCTCAGAGTCGATGAATGGGTTCATGAAGAAGGCAGAGGAAGAAATTTTAAGGCTTCAAGCACAGGAAAAGGCTGCTCTCTCTCTGGTGAAGGAAATAACTGAGTATTTCCATGGGAACTCGGCTAAGGTAGAAGCTCGCCCATTCTGGATTTTTATGGTGGTGAGGGATTTTATTTCCATTCTCGATCATGTATGCAAAGAGGTTGGAAAGATCAATGAAAGAACCATATACAGTTCAGTCCGTCCCATGCCTTTAAATCCAACACTTGCACCAGTTTTTCCAGGACTAGTTGGAAAGCTGCTTCACGATGGTTCTTCTGACGATGAAACTCCACCATCATCTTGATAAGTTTAACTCCGCGTGATTCTGCGGAATCTCACTGGGATGCTTACTTGAAATTGGTGGTGCTGGCAGCAGGCTGTTTGAATTGAGTTTCTGCACCTAGCCATCACCCTCACATATTTTGTATCTAAACATATGCTTACAAGATTTTGGATTTGTCTACTTTGTATGTAACATACCGAAGGGATTATGTCAGGTAATAATGTAGTGAAGTCAGAACAGTAGGATCTATCATGTAAATTAGAAGCTGAAAGTATGGTCAAGTTTTTCACATCATGTCGAGGCTAAATTTTGTTTTTTCGAGTCGAGGAGACTTTCAAGCTCGTGTATGGGATGAAGATTACTTCCAATAGGGTTAAGAAACACAGCATCATTCGCAATGCATGTTCAGACAGCATAAAATTGCTGCATAGAGTGCGTAGCCGGGACCCATAAGAATTTTTGTTCAGATGGTGAAGTCCAACCTTGTGTGGTTTATTATCTGTACAAAGAATTTGTGCATGTGGTTCATTAAGATGCAAATGAATCCAAACATCATTGCTTATTTACGCTCAAGCTATCCAAGCCTACCAAAAAAAGAGCGAGACTGCCGCCATTTTCACCCCCTCTGCTTATTTTCCAGACAACAGGGAGATTTATTTCACGATTTTGCAAGCTGGGAGTTTTCAGAATCCATGCGTTCAAGAACTCGACGTGCTTCTTCTTCCGTAGCTGGAACAACATTCCGAATCCTCAATCCATCTTTAATGGCCTCATGAAGGACAGTGAATGTAAAGCAGAATTTGTTTGATACCTGTTCAAATCATGTGGCATACAAGGAAAAAAAAATGATAAATTAATATGTATTCTAGCCATTTTAGTTCAGAATAGAAAATGAAAAGGAGTTGAAATTACATATTATGTACTAAACCATCCATTCAGTTACATGTTTGCGATTGTGAGCAGTAAATGACTGTTTTCGATAGGTTTACACCACTGAAAAAACATTTAGCGAGAGTTTCTCTTGCACCCATACAAGCTCTTTCATCATCGCTGACTTCCATTTGTTAACACCAAAATTGAGTGTTCCATTTTTATCTAACAGCAAAATGTTTTTTTTACAACAAATAGCAGAACACTCTCAAGTTTCTTTTAATTTTGGTCAAACTGTGGGGAGGAGCGAACTGCGGAACTATAACAAAGAACTTGAGGAATTCAGATACTCACCTCGCTAGACCTTAGCTCAGGCCTTGTAACATGAGCAACAACTTCCACGTTAATCAGAGGTTCAGCTGGGTTCTCGAGTTCTGTGTACAAAATGCAAGACTTCAAGCGAAGGAAATTTCCAACATCCACCTGCATCAGCGAAAGGAATTATGGAATCCCATAAGCTTAAAATATAAAGTTCACAGAATTGCTTGTCCAACTATTCAATCTTCATGGACATGAAAAGCTGAAAGAGGTATACTGAAGCAGCTAATTTGCTGAAATATCTTCCTATTTTAGGAGCTCCTAAATCTAACTTCATCAGCACATATAAACACCGCAAACGCTGATAATGTTCTCCTACAATGCCATGTCCCTGGCCAAAGATAGCTGTAAGAAATCAAAGAAAGTGAAATGCCCTCCAAAGATCCAGGAAATTGAGTCCTAAAACTGTTCCAAAAGGTGGTTGTAAATAGTTGTTCCACATTGTGTGAAAGATATAACTAAGCAGAGGGGTTGGTACTTACAGGTCTGAAGAAATCAACATGATCAACTTCAACAAAGAGTGGTGCTGCACCAGCAAATGCATAAGCATTCGAGAAGGCCAGTTCAAATGCCTTGCGCATCAAAAATCCTCCAAAAATACGACCATGAATGTTCCTTTGCTGTGGCTGACAAATAAAAGTGTTCTCATGACGAGTATCTTGTATAAGAATGCTATCTCTGTCTGCCAATGCTGGCATGTCAATGAAAACCCTCCCTTCAGACAACAATGCATTGAGCCTTTCCATATCCTCATTCTCAGAATCCCTTTTCTTTTCCGCTTTCTTCTTTTTCCTCATCTTGTTTCTTTCTTCAGCCTCTTCCCAAAGCAATTTCTCTTTATCAGTTTCAGGTGAGATCTGGTTAACAAGAGCTGATTTTCCTGTCTTTGTATCACGAGCGACAAATGTGAAATTTGCTACAAGAGCAGCTGCATCTGATGGATTGGTGGCCCCTGATAAACAAGCTCCCATAAAAAACCACTTCCAAGAATTGTACTCAGAGCTTTTTGAAAAAGATAACGAGTAAGAAAACATCAATTGGATTGAACTTGAAAAGCAGCCCGTGATAGCAGTACATCACTAAAAGATGCTATTATTGGAAGGCCATCAATGTTCGTATGAGATTAAATGCAAATTAACTAGACGTTGATTTGTGCTTACTGGCAAGGATGAGATTTTTCTGAGAATATTATTAGGCGCAAGGCAACATATTTAATGCTTACATCGAAGTACTGGGAAGAGCACACTTGTTTTACAGAAATGAAAGATGCCATAATCTAAAATAAAAGGGCAAGCTGCTTTTCCATCCTAAAAGTGCATGGTAAAGGAAAAATGCTTCAATAAAGAGGATATTTTTCAAAGCCAACAAACAAGAAAATCTAGGGTCCCTTCACATAAAGTTCCCCAAACAAAAATCAACCTTTGCAACACAGGGTTAGGAAAAAAAGGGGCAACAATCAACTCAGTAAAAAATTCTGCAGAAGAACTGCTTTTGAAAGTGTGGACAAGTATTTTGGACTTTATGAATTCAATATTAACAAGCAAAACCTACGACCACTTTTAAGCTGCTTCGACTTGCAGTAAACTGTCTTGGCCAGCAGAACATTGCATTGATAGCCTATAATTTGGACCTTAATGCATGGACCTCAAAAAGCAATATGAAAGAACACCAGTTATTTCCCGCTGCAAAGCTTTCATCAGCAGATTGGGTACATTCAGCTCCCACAAGTTCATCCACAAAATATACCTTTCATGCTAGGATTGTAACTCATTTCTAGTCCATCTTCTCTGCTGATAAACACTCGTATCTAAATGAAGTGAAGTATGAAGAGCAGGGACATGCACACAATAAATTATACATGAGATCTAGTAATCTACAATCAAATCACAGCCGAGATTGTAGAGGAAAGAACAAATGAAACACCATTTATTACTAGAGTACCTTCAGTGGGCTGAATCACTTCCATCTGAATCTCCATGGATGACCTCCCAACCCATGTAACAGCACCAACTATAGTCAAATCAGCATCAACAAGGATTGGTTTTTTCAAAACTATCCTATCAACAGAAGCAGTGACCAATAGCAAAGGCCTAGTTGAGCCATCATCATTGCAGCAATGCTGGTCCACAAGTGAAATATTGGTCAAAACAGAAAACCAAATATAAACTCAATAGGCAAAAAGAAATGAAACTCTAGATCATATCAGCTACTGGGAATGGTTCAAACCTATCTCAAACATTACCTATCAAACTTTAACCAAACACAAAATCAAAATCCTTCGTACCTTATAGGAAATGGTTCCAGCAAGAGCATCAAGATCTTCAACCAACTTCCCCATTCTAATCTTATTCCATGGATTCCTATACTGCTCTCTAAGTATAAAATCAGAAGAAAACTTATAACAAATGCTAGTCCTGCTCTTTGATGGACTTTTCGCAACTAATTCAGTCTCTGAAGTCCCAGAATCATGAGGCTCCTCAAAAATCCTTGATCTTGCTTCCCATAAGGCATTAGACACAGGAGAATGGTACATTCCAGGCCACAAACTAATTGGTTTTCTCATAGAAGACCCTGCATCAATCGGCTGTGAGTTCTCCCCTGACACAGCATTTTCCGGGTTTGAATTTTCACTTGAAAAGGCCCTTCTTTGAATGAATTTACTAGAGATTGGATCATGAAATATAACTTTAAAGACGGGTTCTTTGCCAAAATGAGATCTTGAAAGCGAAAAAAAGGAACTTGAACATGAAAACAACCTCGTCTGGCTAGACAACAAAGTACTTGAAGTGGGTTTTAGTTTGTGTAGTGAATTGACCAAGAGGGTATTGGTTTGTCCATTGTTGGATTGATGTTTTTGTTGGTTTCTTGAAAATGGGAAGTGGGTGTTGGTGGTCTCATTGAAGTGGGGTTTTGGTGCTGGAGGCCGATCAAGACAGTAAGTGAACTGTGAAGAAAGGGCTTTGTGGAGTGATGATGATTTAGGGTTAGGTTCAAGGAGTGACTTTCTCAGTGGTCTCATGATTCAAGATTGAGCAGAAGGTTTTGGATTCTTAATTTGGAGTGAATTAAGGAACCATATAGATGGCTGCTTGTACTCAGCAGCTGACTGGATTATCTGAATGCTGGGAGTTTGACCAGATGATTCACCAGGGGAATTTCTTGAAGAATATTTCTAAATATTCAGTTGGAATCTCTTAAGAAGTCCGTGGAAAACCCTTTGTCCTTATATTAGTATCAATTATTAATCCTGTTCGATAAATTTACTCGGCAAATACTCTATTCAATGATAATGCCGTTCGTTTCTTTTGGCTGGTAAATATTTTTTTTTAAATAAATTATTTTTTAATATTTGATTATGTTATAAAAATAACTTAAAAATGAACTTCATTTAATATTTGATTATGTTATAAAAATAACTTAAAAATATAACTTATTAATGTTTTATTTTTTAAAAGTTTATTAAAATAATGAGGAACAAATCTTTAAATAATAATCAAAATGATAGAGATTAAATCTAATAAATGAAAAAAATAAAAGATAATGAAATTAAAATAATAATAATTACAATATTATAAATTATTTCAAATAAAATAAGTAACAATCAAAAGAATGAAGATTAGATTTGATAGATAAACAATTTTAATTAAAAAGTAATAAAATAAAAATAAATAACAATTATAAAAATAAAAATCAAAGTTAATATAAAAATTAAATTAAATAAAATTTTAAGGGATATAATTGAAAACAAAATATATAACAATCAAAAGTTTGAAAGCTAAATTTGATATAATTAATATGTTATTTTAAAATTTTTTATAATTTTTTGAAAGTATTTTTCACTCAAAATAAAAAAAAATACTTTTCTAGAAATCAAGTTAGATTTTTCTTTGTCTGAAAGTAGTTTTCGTTGACTTGTTTTTTTAATGACAAATAAATACATGAAAGTTTATAAAGTAATTTTCAGGAAACTACTTTCCGTGAAATAAACATAACCCTAATCTAAATTTATTTTTAATTTGAACTTAATTGAACTTTAATTTTTTAATGTTTTGCAAATAATCTAAATGAATTAATTTACCTAACTAAACACCGTTTAAATTCTACCAAATCAATTTTTTTTAAAAAAAACTAATATTCTTTTATAAATGAATTAATTTACCTAACTAAACACTGTTTAAATTCTACCAAATCAATTTTTTTAAAAAAACCTAATTATGAGCTAATTTTCAAATTAAATCTAAAACTAAATTTAATAACTATGCTCTCAATATACCTTATCCCTTTTTTATAGAAATGAAAGAGTGTGTTTAGTAATATAATAGCTTTTAAGATTATAATTTGAAAAAATAAAATTAAAAAAATATATAAATTATAGTTTTTTATAAACAAAGTTTCACCAGAAAATTTGTGATGAGACTCCTACAATATCATAAGTGATTGGATTAGAGTAAAACTCAGTTTTGACTACATCTCGCTACATTACCTAAGTTTAACGCTAATTTTCATTAACACTCCTATAAAATTATAAAGTGATTAGATTAGAGCAAAACACAAGTTTGACCGCACAGAGTGTTTGGTTAGCCATGAACCACGTTTTTCAACTTATAGGACCCATAATTTCTGCGTTGCAACCACAAGTTAAGCAAAAGCGAGCGTGACTTGCTTTTTGCTGAACACACACAGATGCACCAACATAATTAAACCGTTGATTTTTTTATTATAGAAAAGTAACCCTATTTTGCTCTTCGCGTGTCTCCTCTCTCATGGTTCTCCTCGCTCTTCTCTCCAATATGCCACAACTTTCTTTCTATTGCTATCGCCTCTCATTCCAAGTTCAAAGACCTCACACGCTCTCTCTTTCTTACATTACCCATCTCCGACCTAAATCTCTGTTCTAAACTAAAACCATATACTAGATATGCTGCTGCTGTCTTCTATTCTTTTCATGATGATGATGCTTACTAACCAAAAACTAAGTTGATTTGCTTCTATTCTTTTCATGGTGATGATGCTTACTAACCAAAAACCAAGTTGATTTGAAATATCCTAAAAATCGTTTAGCGATGATGGAAGATTACTGTCTTCTTGCTAAAAGAAGCATGGTGGATATTTTGCTGGTGAGATATCTAAACCATTAGTTTAAACTAAATTTATGGGCTTGCGTAATATCGTAGACCATAACATTCTTTCTATTGGTAAGAAAACCCGCTCAGGGGATGCAAAGCATGATGGATATACAAATAAAAAAAAAGGACCACTTTGTAAGCAAAAACTAAATATAGGGACTGAAATAGTTTTTTGAAAAATACACGTACTAAAATAAAACTTTTACAAAGCCTCCATTGCAATTCTAAAACTTTAAACAATGGCATGGGTTTGGTGAATGGCATGTTGTGATGAGGATAGAAGGTTTGAGAGAAGTAATGGGGTCAGAATAAATCTACAGGGCGAGCTGAGAATGGCCCCAGTGCGTTCTTTGCCGCTATTACTTTGCTGACCAGCAGTTTCCACTTAGCTTCGTCTTTCTTCGTTTGCTGCTGCATTTTCTCCTTGAAATGCCTATCAACAAGCAATGAGCACATCATTATGATACTGCAGCATATGCTTTCAACTTGTTTACCTTAATTACTGACAAGTCTATGGACATATCAGCTCAAGGCTGTGGCTTCAATCAAGCAAGAAGGATATATAATCTAACCTTCAGCAGAGTGATAAAACTAAAAACACAGAACACATGAGACTGATGGGATTGATTCATCTACTGGTCCATGGTACTGTTTAACAACTACAATGCAGAAACTTGGACTAATCCAGCTCAATCTCATATATTTCCATGCCTTGAAACAATTTCTTAGTATAATAACACATTGGAGGACAAATTTGGACACCCAAATTCCACAATAAATAGCATTGTGGCAAGTATAAATGATTTTTGAACTCCTTATTTGTCCTCTTTTAGTTTCTAATTTTCCCTTTTGTTCAAGTTTCATATTCACTTAAATGGATTTTGAAACCCTGAAAATATAGGCAGAGAGGCAAGATAATACATGGAAGTTCCATTCTTACCTACAAAGCGGGACCTTGCAGCAATCTGGGCCGTTGCACATGCGAGAATGCAGTTCAAGAAGTTGCCACATGCGTTTGCAGTGAACACAGCCCCTGGGAACCCGAGTCTTACAATTAGAGAAATGACGAACCAAGGACTCAAGTCCTTTGCAAGCAGGAAAGTTGCAGGGAACTTGGCTTCCTTTAAGCATTTTGTCACTAGGTCCAATTGTCCTACACCCATCCCTGCATATGTGAAGGAGAGCCTCCATTGCTTCATACAGTTGCAAGTACACTTTTCTCTCTTCTATTTTCCTCAACCTCTCTTGTTTTCTCTGAAAAGAACTGAAACTCAGATTCCATTATGTGAAATTGAACCAAGGAAAAGACTACAGCTTGTACCAGATAATGTAACATTGAATCATATACTAAAAATCATTACTCTGGATATGAATATTGACTTGAGGAAAAGAAAATGAAGGAAATAAGGGTCCAGAAGTCAACAGTAACTGCAAGACCAACCAGTTGCTACAGTAAATCCATGATATCAAGTATCATTAGGACAGCTTCCTTTTCAAATCAAATGGCAATTGGTTTACAAACATTCATTTGACTATCTAGAATAACAGGATTCTCACGCATAATAGGATTTAAGGCTTAAAAAATATGAGACTGGGAGACCTTAGTCAAGATAACCAGGTAGTCATTCCACTGAGGAAACATGTTACTAGATTCAACCATAACCAAGTAGATATTCCACTGAGAAACATGAAGCTCAACTAAACCGTCACTACAGACTAGGATGAAGAACCTTCTCCTGATTGGCATCAGAAGGCATTCCACTGAGAAGCAATTTTTGTGTCTTAGACAACTTGTTCTCAAAGGGACATCCATCATTTACCAGCAGTTAGTGTTAATGGTTCCCAAAAAGCTAAATTTACAGGAGTCCAATTTTAATGCTTAAATTATGCATGAGAAGATTCACTAGTTGCTACTTCCTCACCTTGACGTGGGAGTACAAAAATAAAAGAAACAAAAACCTTGCATGTGCTTGCTTTATAGCTGGTCATCGAAAGTCTAAACATGTGAAAATAACTCTGATTGCATGTAATTCTCAACAGCCTTTAAATGAGTAGCTGCACATTCTATTCATTGTTTGCAACAAAGATCAGGAACTGACTTACCGAATCTGCTTCAACAACAGATTCTACAAGCTCTTGTTCGAGGGCAGGGCTAGCACGCTTCATAACTTTCCAACCTTCAGTTGATGATATAGTTTTCAAGTCCTTCACAACCATACGAACACAAATGAGGGAGAGTCGTGGTGCATTGCAGCTCCTTGCTAACTGAAGCACGTCTATCACATTTTCCTTGGTCAGATAATCCTGCTCCAGAAAGTCTATACAAACTCTTTTCAGTGATGGGATCGAGTATGAGTGTGATAAAACCATCAGATGGAGAACGAACTTCTTCATCTCATCCTCTTCATAGCTGCACTAGCATGTCAAGAATGAATATCTTTATTTAAATCTGACCACCTTGGAATAATGAAAAAAATATACAGAAAACTGAAAGGGAAACATTTTCCTATCCATCCGTTCCAAACAGAAAGTAACAAGAAGCATTTAAAAAGAATACAAAACATTTTCTATTGCACCTGTGATACAGTACCAAAGAAAATCAATGATGATGAACACACGGTAAAAGGATACTCAAATATACCAGGATGAGTACAAAAACCGGATGAACATGTAGACGGCTTCACAAGGTACACCAAGAATTTTGATGTATCTAATACCATCTTTAACTTTTGAACGCTGCAGGATATTCCCTAGCACAGGTGATGAAATACTCTGAAAAAGGAAAAGTTACAGCTGTAAACTTTCAGCCACCCCAATGGCCCTAAATTTTTTAATGATAATAATTCAACCTCAGGTCTTTATTCATGAAAAAGATTACGAATGTTGTTATTTGTACTGCCTTTCTTCGTCTCAATTTAGAAAAGAAAACTTGCAACGACAAATCATTGTATATTCGGTAGGCACCACTATTGAAACACCCCAATGGATGCATCAGATTTAAAGAAAGAAACTTTTTGAAAGCAATCACCCATTTTATCTTTTATATTTAGATATACAAATAAAATTCCTTGAATCAAGCAGTTATCTTTGATGCAAAAAATGATACTTCCAAGCAAGCAGATATGTTCGGGAAGTCTAATTAACTTACCAGAACATTGCAATGAGCTGGAATATATGATTTGCTAACAGTGATAACGTATACATCTGCACCATATGCTTCCTTGAATAGCCTGTCCCATGCATCTTTAATTTCCCGTGGCACAGAGCAAGTCTCTAAAATCCTTTTACAATTGTTGGCTGCTTTAGATGTTTTATTAGGATAAGGTGGTGGCTTGGGGTAATTACAGGTATCAGACACAGAAGATGAGGGAGCTTCCAGCACATTTAAAACATTGGCTGATTTGATCTCCTCTATTTGCATATTGAAACATCCACCAAAAGATTCATTAGCAGCACAGAGCCAAGGAGAATCGACAACTGGTGAAGCCATAAGTTATTTATGGTTTCTGCTGAGTGAAAATAAAGTCTTGCTAGAAGATCTGCAAGAAAATGAAGAAACAAACAAGGTAAGTCTATTTTGCAAGTGAACACCAAAAACAATTTAAATGAAATGTAGAAAGGGTTCATCAGAAGCCAAAAAAGACAATTTAAATGAAATGTAGAAAGGGTTCTTCAGAAGCCAAAAAAGAAAAAAAGGAGGAGGGGGGGGGTGTTATTCAGCATTTACAATAAATATTAATTCTATGGTGGTTGTGTATGAAACTAATCCAAATACATCCAAATTTATAAACTGGCCAAGTGTTGTTTCAGGATATTGTCATACATCTAACAATAGGTCAAGATTACTTCACAGGGAATGCCAAACTAAACAATACACAAACCATAAGTTTAAGGTATTAGCGAAAAGGAAAAGAATCGTCGCAGAAATCCTTCCTAAGGACTCGAAGACCATTCACAAAGTTTCTTGAGATGTAAAATCAGAAATTCTTTGCTTGTAGTTGAGAAGTTTTCTCATTTTTTATTACAATCTATTCTCAGAAATCTTCTTGAGATGTAAAATCAGAAATTCTTTGCTTGTAATTGACAAGTTTCCTCATTATTTATTACAATCTATTCTCAGAAATCTTCATCAATAATCAAGAACATAATAACTGTAAGGTCCCATAAACTTCCACATAGATTAAAGAGACAAAACATGCAAGAAAGAATTGAACTTTTCTATATTCAATATAAACAAGAAAGAATTGAAAAGCATTTGGTCATCTAAGTAGAAAAGAAAATAATAGAATAAAGAATAACATGGTCTAAACATGATTATAAAATAAAGGTAGAAAGAATAAAGAAAGCATCTTGGACTAAATATGATTAAAATAACATAATTCGTTTAATAAAAAGACCATACTTTTTCAATATCCATTCAACTCTCCATAAGCAAACACAAAGCATATCCACCAAAAATAGTTCGAAAAGAACAAAACCCAGATCCAAAAATCCTAGCTTTATGCACTTCAGCTCTCACAAACAGCTGAAAATAAGAAAAAAAGTAAACTAAAAATTGCACTTTCTCGTACACAAAAGAAAATAAATTAAAAAAAAAGCTAAACAGAAAATTCAAACATTATCATCAAAAAGAAAAAAAAAATATCATAACAACAATAAGAAATGAACATCAGAGTCTTCTAGAATTGTTTCTTCATTTTCTTTTCCTGGAATTTTCTCAGCAACCAAACAGAACAAAAAAAAATGTTACCAGTGTCATACCTTTAATGAAACAGCAAATCTTCTCCAAAAAAAAGTGGAAGATTTGTCTGATATACACTATACAACTTGTATATACGCTATCACTGTATCACCGAAGTACCTGCCAAAAACAATTCAGGCCACAATCCGAACTCAATCTTTATAAGTACCTTTTCTTCAAAGGTTTAATCTTCCAGCCAAATGATTCAACAAAAACTTACAAACCTTCACGGAAAAAAGTCAGACAAAGAGGAAGATACGTTCTTGATCATTTGGGGATGAAAGGAATGAAATTTGTTATAAGAAGCCAGTTCTTATACTATACTGAGCTCCAAAAGAGATAAAGCCAGTTCTTATACTATACTGAGCTCCGAAAGAGATAGAGAGAGAGAGAGTTAAAAAGGGCTACAGTGGTGGCGCAGAAAGAAGAGGACTGGGAGGAATAAAGCTGAGAGCATAGAAGAGACGTGTGCCTATAACAAGAGGCACAAATGGTGTGCTAATTTCTTCTTTATTGAAGAATTTGGACAGGCTTTGAGGTTTTTTTTTTTCTTTTAAATTTGGACAGATTTAGTTAAGTTTATATTGGGTTTAACTACATTAACTGAAACTTGTTAAAATAATTGGGTTTAATTAAGTGAATATTTTTTCTGATTTAATTTTAACCTCGACCCATATTAAACTTTATGTTGTGATTCTCTTAAATAATATCATTAAACTAAGCCAAGTTTAGTAACTATATAATAAATTTATTTTAATATAAGAATAGATCAAGTTTTTATTTTTGAGCCTCTTCGTAAATTCAATCTCTTTTTCTTTATAATATTTCTAAAATTAGCTTAATTAGCTTAAGAGGAATGTTAATGAAAATTTTAAGTAATGTATTTGAAGAATTTATTCATGCAATTGAAATCTTAATGAGATGCAATTAAATATAAAGGATAGTTTTGGATGAAATAAGTATATCATTTTCTTAACAACCTTTTATTTTTTTCGAAGATTTTGGAAGGTTCATTAAGATAGCTATTCGAGGAGAGATTATCATTTTGGCATTATTAAATGTGATAATATATAAATATATAGTCATCGTGTATATTTGAAGTATGGAATATTTCAAGCAAGTCCATGGAGAGGGGTGGGGGGTGATTGTTTGAACTGTTAAGCTTCTAAGACCCATAATTTACGACGTCATAATTTAGATTACAGGGCATTAAACACCATCTAGCTTTGTAGGTTATTTTAAAAAATTAACAAAATAGAGATTATCTTATTAGATATGGTTAATGCTATGGATTAATTTATAATTTAATTCACTTGATCAAAATTTTATTTGATTTTTGAAAAAAATAAAAAGTGGTGATTTTATTGTGCAGCTCCATAATATATTATTTGTTACAATAGTTTTTTTTGTTTTTTTTTAATATATATATATATATATATTAATTTCATCCTTCAATATTTAATTTATTAAAAATCTAACTTTATGATTGTTATAACTTGCTTTCTACGTCATTATTTTAGTCTCATGACTTATATTATATATTTAGTGAGTTAACTCAATTGACTCGATTTTTTTTTGTTTATAATTGTCTTTTAATTTTATTATTCAATATTGAATTAATTAAGAATTAAGTTTTATGATTTGTTTTGATTTATTTTTTAAGAAGTTATCCTGATTTCATGACTTAGATCATGAGTTTTGTGAGTTAAATCAGGTAGATTTAGTTTATTTTATTATGTTTTTTTTATATTAATTTTTTTTAATCTCATCATTTAAAGGTAGATTTATTATGAATTAAATTTTATAATTTATTTTAAATTAATTTTTATGAGGTTACTCCAATTTTATGATCCAAGTTGCGAGTATAGCAGGTTAACTTGGGCTAACATAGGTTATTTTTTAATTTACTTTTTATAAGGTCATCTTAGTCTTATAATCTAATTCATGAGTTTGGTGACTTAAACCAAATTGTTTTTTTGTGTGTGTTTTTAATTATTTTTTTAATTTTATCGTCTATTAATATTGAGTTGATTGAAAATCAAGTTTCATAATTTATTTTAATTTACTTTCATTAGGGTTATCCTAGTTTCATATACTAGGTCATAGATTTAGTTAGTTAATTTAGGTTAACTCGAGTTATTTTTTCAATTTATTATTTAAAATTAAATTGGTTGAGAATTGAGTTTTATGATTTATTTCAATTTATTTTATATTGTATTATGATAATCTTATAACCTGGGTTTCAAGGGCAACAAATTAACTTGGGTTGATTTAAGTCAATACAATATATTATTATTTTAATATATTTTTTAAAAGGTTTCATCTTAAAATTTTTATATCAAAATATTTTTTTTTATTCAGATTACCTTTAGATATGTTAAGCTAACCAAATTATATCAGGTTAGTTTTTATATAATTTATTTATTTTATTGAAAAAATACTAATTATATTTATATATTGTTTTTATATTAAAAATAAATTTAATCCAACCCGTGATATAGTATATGATGATTGATCTAGTCTTATATAAATTGGAAAGTTTTTTTGGCAATAGAATGTAATTTAAGGATATCATCATCATGATTAGTGCAACAATTTTAACGTGGAGAAACTGTTGAAAATGTAAACTGAATCTAATCCAATTTTATAAGATCATCCCCTTCCTCTTGGATATGTGTTGATAATCCGATCTCCAAACTCTATTTCTAGCCTTTCATGGATTGTCCAAATCCAAAGTCTGGTGGATAGCTTTTAGTATCGAGTAATGCTAATGTTATCCAAAGTCTCGGATTCATTAGCGAAAACAATTCATTTAATGTAAGAGATTTCTATTTAACGCATACAATTTTTTGAGGGGTGAACTGGAAAAAAAATCAGAAATTAAGCCGTATTCTCGAATTTATGTAAATTGAAGGGGAAAAAAAATGGTAGATGCACTAAAACAATTTAATAAGTTCTATTAGATATTGAATTTAAAACTTAAAACCCTGAGTCATCTTATATTAACTTGACTAACTCGTAACATAAAAAATCAGAAAGCTCAAGACCCAATAATCTAATATCAAAGAATAAAATTGAACAAAGATATTGAAAAAATTTGAAACAACCAAAGTTAAATTTACTAACTCGTGGCCTGGGATAATATCATTAAATAAAAAAGGATAGCAAAAAAAAATAATTAAAATAACAAGGACTAAAATTAAATTTAAAAAAATAAATGAAATAAAACGTGAAGGGGAAAATGAAAAAGGAAATAATAATTAAAAATATAAAGACTAAATTTGGATAAAAAAATAAACGGAATAAAATATTGAGAGAAATTTTTTTAAAAATAAAGTACAAGATAAAAAAACAATTAAAATAATAAGGACCAAAATTTGATAAAAAAATAAATGAAATAATTTTTTTAGGGATAAAATTGAAAAAATGATCAAATTAAGAAAAAAATAAAAAAATAACAATTAAAAGAATGAATACAATATTCGATATAAAAATTAAATAAAATCAAAATTAAATAAAATGAATTTTTTTAAAAGATAAAAAATTTTAAAAAAATTCAAAACAAATAAGAATGAACAAAAAAAAGGGTCACAATCAAATAAATAAATAAATGAAAGGATAACTTTGAATTTTGGCTTAAGTAGTATTGATTCAAGGGAAGGAGAGAAAAAAAAAATTACATTAGTATCGAATTACCACGAATTTCACTACATATGTTATCTTATCAAATGCTATTACTGAATGTTTTGAATGATGAAATAGTCATATCAGATCTAATTTACTTGATTTAATGTGATTATTTGAATCAAAATATTTGGATCTGATATATTTGAGGTATTTAGATCTAATATAATTATCAAATTTAATTTATTTAAAAATGAAATAATTATCAAACTCAAAATAATTAAAATATTTTTTATATATTTAATATAAAATCAAACAAAGCTGCTACGAATACCATCAACATTGAAGCATTAAAAAAAATATGGATGCAAAGCCGGGTTTGCCTTCCTTTTCACATAGGCCTGTGAAGATTTTATACAGGAAATAAAACAGGGCCACGTCCAATCAAACACACGACCATTTGACGACCAGAGGGGGCCAAGAAATCAAAATCCTACACGTTGATGAGTTGACAGAGGACTATATATCTGTTAGAGAGAAGGACAAAGTGGGGCGGCCATTGATGACGCAGAGCTAGCCTAGGATTTAGGTGAGAGGGACAGGGAGGGGTGTTGTTGGAAAGTGAGATTTCTTCATGAAAAAATAATGTGAGGACGAGGCGAGGGAGAGGACTTCTTGTTATATTTTTAAAAAAATTAATTTTTTTATTTTTAATTAATTTTTTTAATTTTTAGATTGATATTAAAAATAAAAAATTATTTTAATTTATTTTTAAAAAATACTTTAAAATACCATTAATATACTTTTAAACACCATTAGCTATTTTAACCGCGCAAATAAAATCAAGATAATTTTAGTCTTGTTTATTTTTGTATTTCTAAAGTATTTTTTTAAAGTTTATTTTTTTTATTTTAAATTAATATTTTTAAATATGTATTAATATTAAATTTAATTTTATTAAAATAAAAAAATATTATTTTAATATATTTATAAATAAAAAATAATTTTAAAACAAATCATAATTACACTCTCAAAATCAACCCTGATGAGAATTATTTGCTTGCGGTCTTCATTGACGATAAGATTATAAAGTGTTTGGACATTTTACCTTGAAAAATGATAGGATTGGTGGAAAAATTTCATTCGTTAAAACTAAAAGTAGCTTTAGAGGCTAAGGATTAAAGTTCGTATAAAGTTAGCCCACTAATTGATATTTTCTTATTAGTCCTCATTTTGTACTTCGGGGCAGTAATTTTTTTAAATTAATTTTTTTTTCCTGTTTTAGATTATTTTTTTTAAAAATTTTTATATTATTTTAATATATTAATATTAAAAATAAAAAAAATATTTTAATATATTTTTAAATAAAAAATACCTTAAAAAATAACAATTAATATAATAACAAAAAATACTCCATTATTAATCTCAAGAGTATGTAATATCTCATTAGACTTTAAATTTGCTTGGTAAGGGTTATTAAATTGAGTCTCATAAATTTTAAGATTTTATATAATTATTAATTTAAAAATTTATAAAATTAATAAAAATATAAAATATATACAACCTTCCAACTTAAAAAATATATATACTCTATTATTTGATTGATTAAATGATGTAACCCGACAATGATATAGATTATTTAAATAAGTTATGGAAGACTACGTAAACGAATTTCAATCAGGAATGTGACCGCAATGTTCATTGAATTTGAATCATTAAATTCAAATTTTTAGTGCACGATAAAAACTAAAATAACTTAGTTTCTTAATATTTTATTTCTCTCATTTAATTTAAGTCATTAAATACAAAATCAACGGTTGAGATTTGAAACATTACTAGTTATGTTCGCTCAAAAACGTGATGGGGTCCGGTCCCATAAAAGCAAGCACATCAACTTTATTAATTAAATGCAATAAAATGCATAAAATATGAACAATCCAGTACAATGTTCTAATTTAAATTCAACCTTCCTGATTGCCATGGGAATTGTAACTGATCAATATTTGTGTGATGGTACCTGAAGTAAACTCCATCTTCTTTAGCAACCGTGAGTTGGAGAAAAAATAATAATTTAGATATTGGGAATGTGTTAAAAAAAGAGAGAAGATTTTAGCTATGAATTCAATAATATTTTAATTTAATATTAAAATAAAAATATATTAAATTAACATAAATGATATGCAAGATTTGAAAGGATAATATATTAAATTAACATAAATGATATGCAAGATTTGAAAGGATAATTTAGAAAAGAAAAAACACAAAGTATAAAATTTAATATTAAAAAATAAAAATAATAAAAATTAGCACGTAACTAAAAAAACTTTAATAGACTCGAGTTAACAAAACAAATTTATAATATAAGTGATGCACAACATCAAATTCAAGAAAACACATGATAATTTTTTTATATGAAATATTTTTTAAAGAAATTATGTTAGCTACGTATGGATAAGATAACAAAAATAGATTATTGATAACAAAAAATGAAATTTTAATTTTTTTAAATTAAGGAAAAAAATATTAAGAAAAAAAATAATTACTTGAACATTGTGAATGAACCCGTTAAATATGTGACACAATTCATGAGCTCAATTGGAATTAATAATTTATTTTATTATTTTTTATCTAAATATAAAATTACAAAACTTTAAAGAAAAAAATCGTGTCAGATAAGTGGATCTTCAAGCCTAGCCCACACTCCTATGTGTTTTTAAATTTGTTAACGGGATAGATAACTTTTTTTTAAATAAGATGGTGGGCAACATATTAATAGCTTTGTGTGAATTTAGCAACTAGAGATTGTTAATAAAAGATGGTGTCGATTTGTTTTTTATTTGATAACTTATTTTAATTAAAAAAATATCTAAAAACCAATTTAAATACTTTGATAAATATATCCACGGTCTAAATCTCTCCTAAAAGACAATTTAAAAAATAAAAATAAATTCAAATTAAAAAATACTCATGCGACCACATCTGCCTTGACAAGGAGAAGGAAAACAAAACCTAGGTGAAACTCTTCTTATAAATTGAAACTCATTGGTACTAATTTAAATGGTGATCAAAATCATTATTAATAACTACTTTTTTTCTCTACATGGAAATTTTGCGGTCCTCTTTCCATTAATAAAACATAAAATAAAAATAAGGGAAATAGACTTTAATATCAAAATTAAATTTTTAAAAACTAAAAGAATAGATTACCTATAAATAAAAAAATATAAGGCATTAAAATAATTTTTTTGTATGAAATTTGAAGTAATCACCTATTTTATTTGCTTTTTTCACTTTGTTTATCTATCTTACAATCCAATTTTCTCTTAAAAAAACATGCAATTGGATGTTTATTAGATTTTAAAAGAGAATTCAATTGTGCAAAGAAAAAACTTGAAAATAAAATCAATTTTTTTAAATTATTATTTTAATTCACAATTATTGGTAAGAGGATAAACAATGATTTTAACTATGAATTAGTTATTATTAGATAAAAGATTATAATCATTTTCAAAGGCATCTAAGATAGCATGATGAGTGAGACTTGATTGTTAAAAACACTTTTTTTAACAAAATACAGAAGATACAATATAAACTCGACTCGTAAACTTGAATTATAAAATCATAAAATTATAAGTAATTTTTTTAGTTAATTATATATTGAAAATTCTAGTTAAGAAATTATATTATTTTAAAAATTGATAAAGAAAGCATATATCATTATAATTAATGAGTGATCTAAATAAAATGAAAGAGATAAATAATATGAATTAAGAAATTAATGACATTGATAAATAACATGTCTTTGAACAAAACTTTCCAATATACAAGGGAATCACCGAATGGCAATAAATACATAAGAACATGGTAAAAACTTGATTGTTCAATCATAACAAGTTGTAATGGATTTGCTTTGGGTTGCAAGGTAATAAACTTAAATTAATAATTAACTAATATAAATCCATTAATAAAATAAATCTTTAAACAATGTCTAATGTGTCAGAAGAAATCCAAGTTAAAAATAATTATTCAATCTAAAAGTTTAAATTATTAGTTAAGGTTTTAAAATATAATTTATATTTTAATATATTTCTTCTAATGAAAGCTTTTTGATCTTAAAACTTATACAGGTTCACATTACCTTATATTTAATTTTTATCAAATAACTGTAAATAGTAAGATTTAAATTCGTGACCGTTTAGTCATCCTTAATACCATATCAAAAAATTATCTTAAACCGATATTATAAATTTAGTAAACTCATAAAATCAGACCGAGTTTACTGATTTAACTGATTTTACACGGGTCAGTTATAATTTTACTAATTTTCAAGTTTTTAATTTGATTTTATATATTTGATATATACTAATTTTACATGAGTCAAGTATAATTTTACTAATTTTTAAGTTTTTACTTGACAACTATGTCCTAAACCTCCACTGGCCTCATATGTTAAAATTTCAAATTCTCAAAAGTTGTACCATAAATATGACATTTACCAAATTCTATATTAAGCATAGATGCATGGATTCAACGAAAAAAAAACATTATCTTATTAACACAAAAAACTTTTATTTTTTTCTATATTAAGAATATTGCTAAACTAATGGGAAAACAAAAGTACCAGTAGTGATGATTATCCAAACACAACCGACCCTTGAGAATGAATATGTGCCATAACTCCTCCCAAAAATACAACTCCTCCCTCTTTTCCACACTCATTCTTAATTTAATCTCCATTCCTGTATTCAAATATTTTTCCATTCACACCTTTTTTAGGTTTTAATTCATAGTTCAGGAACTTATCAAGTGAAATATAGTTATATTCATTCAACAGAAGCACTCCTAAGAACAAAGGCTATTAATTCAAAACAATGATGATCTAATTCTTTTTTATTTTCAGCTTTGATGTTTTTTAACTTGATTGAAGCATAGTAAAAAAAATTAATTAAGAAAAAAGAACCGAAATAAAATAAAATAAAATAAAATTATAACTTAATATAATTTTTTTAAATATTGATCCAAAAATAGAAGCAGAAGAAAAATATAAAGGGAGAAAAACAGGTACAAAATAAGAAAAAATGATGTAAAATATAAAAGCTCCACTCCAGTTTCGATAAGAAAAAATTAAGGGTAACGCATAATAATCAACAAAAAAAAAAAACTAAAATAAACACAATATTCTGGAAATATACCCAATGAAATCAATTAGGTAAGAAATCACGAAAATCAAAGTTAATGAAATGAGGAAGGACTGAGCCACTGAGAAGATGAATTTGAAAAAAACGGAATTGATAGGACTATAAGAGGTCTTTTGATCGGGAGAGAGAGCATTTGAAGAGGATGGAAGAATGGAAGAAAAAAATTGCTGACTGTTGTGCTGAGTTTGAGGACAGTGGTCATTTCAAAATTTATGTATTTATTGAAAGTTTTGGTTAATTTGTGAAAACATTATGTTTTTAATGTTTATTCTGAGTTAACCTGTTTTTATACGAATTTAATCATACTGATTTTTAAATTTTAATTTTACTTTTATATGTTTTATGTGTTTTAACTCGTAAAATTAAATGATTATTACAAGTTAAAACACATTGTTAACAACCATGGACTTGATATCTGCCTTCGCAGGTTAAAATGAAGAGACTTATGGAAGGTGCCAACACAAAGGGCAATAGGATGCCTTTTATTTATATTCTAGATTGATGGCTCGCGTGAAGTCATAAGGCGAACTAATTTTTTTAAAACAGGAAAAAAGAGTTAAAGGAGATACTTATGCTTTTTTTTAAATAAAATAAATTTAATAACTAGGTTAAATCTTGATTAATTTAATAATATAATAAAAATATAAAATGACAAAATAAAAACTAAAAACAATGTCAAATGATAATATTAAAAAAAATAAAACAAAAAATATTTTAATTCCTATTAATTTTTCAAACCGTGACCTGGATTATTAGACTAGAAGCACTATAAATATAAAAATTATGAGGGTTAAAGCTACACAAAAAATCCAAAATAAAAACAATATTAAAAAAAATGAGGGTTAAAATTGTAATAATATAAATAAATCAAAGTGAAACAATAAAATTTTAATTTGAGAGTTAAATTGAAAAGATAGAAACATTAACAAAATAATAAAAATCAAAATGATAAAAAAAAATAACACACTATAAACTTGTATTAATAGATGAAATTAAAAATAATGAAACTTTTATAAAATGATTAAAAAAAAAATAACAAATCATAGGAATACAAATCAAATCTAAAACATCATAACATAATAACAAAATTTTTCTCTTTTTTTTTAAATCAAGAATTAAAAAGTAAAAAAATAAGATTTTAGAATAAAAGTGAAATTTTTAAAACTACAGAGATCAAAAGTCATCAATTAGAAAGTAGAGAGATCAAAGTTTACTTTTCACGTCAATCTTGGAATTACTACCTAGTTTTCTTTTACTTTTTTTTTTTCTTGACAATCTATCTTTGAATCTTGTTATATTTTAATAAATTAAAAGTAATTACTTATTAATTTGATCACAAAAAACCAAATCACAAAAAAAACTCAATATCTATAATGAAAAAATAAAATCATAGACATGAGAGATAGCTCAACTAGTTAGTTCTTAATTTTTTTTTCAATAATTATGAATTTGAATTTCTTTAAAACTATTAAAAATTTATTAAAAATTTATATGATCATTAATTTTAGAATATATAAAATTAATTAAAATATATATAAATTAACTCAAATATTAATATTAATAATAATAAAAAAAATCATTGCACGGTGAAAAGGGCAAGGCTGCATAATATTTTGAGCCACACTAAATCCACCATGTTTTTAATTTCTTTATAATGTTTAACATTCACTATATTAATCTTTTTAAAATATTTTGAATACATAAATAAAACATATTACACATGGTTTGGGATTTAGCAAAAATTAGAAACAAATAAACTACTATTATGTATCCTGTAGCGGTCGGTGATTTGCATCACAGGAGCAAAAAGCTCATTTGCGTCACAGGAGCAAAAAGCTCACATCAAAAGTCGGTGAAAAACAAGTTTTGAATTGCTTTCTGCCACATAAAACCACAGTCCAACACACCTCCTCCACATATGTTTTTATGTTAATATTTATATATAAAATCAAACAAAGATGTTAAAGAATATATAGCATGAGAGGAATATATATTTATGTATATCAGAGAGACGAGAGAAGGACAAGATGGGGCGGCCATTCTCAAAGGCATTAAAGACAGCATGAGAATCATTACCCTGGGCAACATAACACCAGAAAAGCACCAAGATCATCATCTTTAGACAACGTGCACATGATATCTGCCTTCACAGGGTGAAATGATCGAGCCAATTTAAAAAATTATGGTTATGATTATTTTTTAAATTATTTTTTATTAAAATATATATTGAAATAATATGTATTTTTTTAAAAAATATTTTTGAGATTTGTGCATTAAAATAATTTAAAAATACCAAAAAATATTAATTAAAAAAATAATTAAATTTTTTGAAAGTACTTTTTAATCACAAGAACAAATCAGACCAAGAGCCTCATGAAAAGTGCCAAAATAAAGGACAATAACTCTTTTTTTTAATAAGTAGAAGAGTGCACTTACGAGTCTCTCTTATGGTCAAACATGTTATTCCATCATGTTATTGGATATGCCGTGATGTTCCTTTCCTCCTGATTAGGTGGTGGTTGAGTGATTTGTTTCGTATTTTCTCTCTTTGTTTCTTTTATTTTATATATAAATTGCATATTAGTTTCTTTTGTTTTTAATATTATTATTTTGGACTTCTTTCTTTTAATTTTTTTTCTTGATTTAATATAGAAGTTATGTTTCTTTTCAATTTAAGCCTTCAATTCAATTTATCATATATTATATTTTTTATATTTAATCCTTATTCTTTTGGTTTTTAATTTTTCTTTCTTACTCCATTTTAAGATTTTTTTATTGCTTTTCAATTTCACAATTCAATTCAAGTTTATGGTGTATTATTTGTTTTTCAATTTTGTTATTATTTTTAGTTTTTTTCCTTTTTATTTGAGTTATTATTTTTTCAATTTAACCCTTCAATCATAAATTTTTAGTTGCCCTCTAATTTATCTTTTATTTTGATTTTAACCATCATTATTTTATTTTTTTAAAATTCTAGATTCTTTTGTGTTGTTAATTTTTTGCCCATTTTATTCTTCAACGTTAATTTACAAGGGATTATTCTTCTTTATTTATTTTTTAATGTATGATGCTTTTAATGTAATAAAATGGGTCACGAGTTTGAAAAGTTAACATGAGTCGACACTCTTTTTTACTTAATTTCTTTTGTGGTTTTATTATGCAACAAATGTTTTTTTTTCTTTTACATTGCCTTTGTGGTTTTTTTTTGCCAGTCAAGTTATCTCGATTTCATGACCTAAATCACGAGTTTGACACGTTAACCTGAATTTGCTCACCTCTTATTGCACTATCTCGGATTTACTTGGGTCAATCTTTTTTTCTTTTTCTTTTTAATTCAATTTTGTTCTTCCATAGATTTTTTCCCTAGGTATTGTGAATTTTTCTAAAAACATTATTTTTTTTTATTATCTAATTAAAATAAAACCAACATATTAATCACATTCAATGATATAACATAAATGATTAATTTCTCTTATTTCTTTAAACTATACTTGTAGCACCTTATACATAAAAAAATTGAACCCCGTAGCTTAGCCTCAACCCATTATTAGAGTGTGTATGTTTATACAAGACATTTACCTATTATAATTAAATTTTATTTATTCAAATATTTTTTTTATTTAATCAAACTATAATAGAAAAATACACACACATTAAATTGTTTGGATAAAATAAAAAGAAAAAAAATTATGCAAGGTTGTATGTATCATAAATATTATTTGAAAAAGATATTTTCATCTTAAAAAATAAATTTATCTATACAAAAGATTAAAAAAAAACTATAGATGAATGCCAATGATGTTAGTGCCACAATGAACTTATCAATCGACAAATGTCAAGTATATAATTGATGCTTGACATGTAAGAGTTAGATTAAAGGTAAATGAAAAAGAGATTGCGACTCAAAAAGAGATAGAAAAGTGCACAGGAAAGTCATGGAAAGAGAGATGGGGAATGGGATTAGAAGGAATTTAGATAAGTGGAAGAAACTAGTTAAAATGACATTAGATGAAGGTGGAAGCTCTAATAAAGAATATTAAAGATTTTATAACAAAACTTGCAAGCAAATCCAATAATTCCATGGAGCTAAATGGATAACAATATCCAATAAATCGATACAATCAATAAAGTTTAATATTTTAGTGAACTTATTATCAATACTAATAAATACATAGTTGTATTTTTATTATTAACGATCAAATTGATATGAAGAGTCAATACAATCATTTGGTGGATCTGATAATTTTGCTGGATTATCCTTATCATCATCTTCTAGTATATGTTGTAGGGTGAGAAAAGGCCTAGGAGGCATTTGTAAGGATTCAACATCTGCCTCAAGCATCTCTACAACTTTATGCATTGAGGGATGATCATTAGGTTTCAAGTGTATACACCACAATGCCACCATAATTATCTTCTTTATAGTTTTATTCTCATATTCTGTGGTGTTTTCTTGTATTTCTATGTCCTTGCCTGCACCAACTTGGTCATAAACCCACGAAGGAAAGTAAATTTGGCTTGAATGATTTGCCAATGCATTCATGTTCTTCCTTCTTCCTACCATGTCCATCAATAACATTCCAAAACTATAGACATCTGCTTTGTAAGAGACACCTTTAATATTTTTATAAAATAGTTCAGGAGCCATGCATCCTATTGTTCCTCTGGCAGCACTGAGGGGCACAATGTTACTAGATGTTGGGTATAATTTTGCTAGTCCAAAATCTGATATTTTTGGAAAAAACTTTTCGTCAAGCAAAATGTTATGCGGCTTGATATCAAAATGTAAAATTTGCATATCACAACCTTGATGTAAATATTCAATGCCACGAGCCACCCCAAGAGAAATCTCATATATTCTCTCATTGTTTAGTGGGACGCTACCTTGCTTGGAAAAAATATACTTTTCAAGAGACCCATTAGGTATAAATTCATATATAAGAGCACGCTTCAATCCCTTAACTGTGAAGCCTATGAGTTGCACGACATTGACATGGTGGATTCTTCCAATTGTCGCAACTTCGTTGATAAAATCTTGTTCATTGGCTTTTGACTTGCTCAATACTTTAACAGCTGTAAAATGACCACTGCGAAGCTTTCCTTTGTATACCAAGCCAAAGCCTCCTTCACCCAACTTGTGTCTAAATCCGGCTGTTATCTTCTTAATCTTTGAATATGAGTATCTTATAGGCACGAGATCATTATCATGGCTTTGCAAGAATTTTTTAATATTGTCATACATTGATAAATGCCTTCTTCTCTATTTGTAGATCAGTAAAATTACGAGACATGAAAACCTAGAAAGGAATAAAAGTGCACGATAAATCCCTGTGTAAAGACATCAAACAACCAATCAATGTTAAAAACAGATACATTGTTTGTTGTTAGATTTCCATATCAGCACTTTATTATGAGTAGGAGTCCTTCTGTTTTAACAGCTTAAGCATATTTTTTTCAAACATCAAATACTTAGCTTCTTTTTCAACCAATAAAATGAACCATACAGCATTTTAAAAATACTCGGCCAATTTGTATGATTAAAAGCTTTTCTTTCCATTTCATTGAAATCATGATTTATAATTGAAAAGACTATAACAATGTTAATAAATAATAATTTGAGGTAAGAAATAATAAAACGTTGATTTGCATTTAAAACAATGAAATAGTTAGGAATCGATAAGAAGTATTTACATTTTAAGGACTTATTTTTAACAACTAAACTAATGGAAATGAGCAAAAGGTAAGGGATAAAACGTAAAGTACTTACCAATGAGGAGAACTAACGTAATGAGCAAAATTGTGAGAGTGCTTAGTAAATTTGAAGAGATGGTGCCCGTCATGTAATGACCATTTTCTGCCAAATAAAAACAACATGGCCATAAACAAAAAAAACAAAAACCTTAAAAGCATAAACAAATATTAAATAAGTAAGACTTAAATCCACAAACGATTATGTCCACTCTTTAGAGAAAGAATCATTGAAATATCAACTTAACATCCTGCTTGTTAAGAGGTGAAGGCTCGAAAAAGTTAAATGGGTGTATCATCTATTTGGCATTAAGAAACCCAGATATGAATGAGAGAGAACTCTCCAATTCTTAATAACGTCACTGAATCCATCCTTTCCTCGTCCATTTTTCTTCACAAACATAACCTAAGATTGTGCTTTACAGGGATAATGGATTAGATAAAGTAGAGGGATGAAGAAGAGAAATGATTAATGACTTATCATTAATCTAATTATTTGACTAATGGAAGAGCAAAAGAATGAGAATCAATTCATCCAAACCGAAAACTACTATACTCATTCTTTCCCTCTCATCCATCCAAAGGAGTCGAAGGAGAGGCATTAATTAGAATCCATCTAAATTGAAAGGTTTGAGACTAATATTCAATCATTCCCAGTATCCTTATCCTACTTTCTAAAGGATGTATACATTCAATCCCTCTATCCTACTCGTTTCCCTCCCATCCATCCTCCTTCTAATTCCTACTAACAAATAGTTTATAACTAAGACAAAAATAGTTTTTTAAAAATCACTTTTAAAATATTAAAATTCATTTGTTTGTTTGATATGAAAAAAATTGGTAAAAAAAAAATACTTTTCAATTCAAAATATATTTGGTTTGGTTTTTAAGAAAGTGTTTTTTTTTTTATTTTAAATGGAAAATAATTTTCAGAAATTATGAAAAGTTTAGAAATATCATATTATTTACTGATTATATCAAATTTTGTTCTCAAACTTTTAATTGCTATATATTTTATTTTGAATCTTTTTTTTTCCTTCAATTTTATCACTTATAATTTGATTTAATTTGACTTTTTTATTAATTTTGGTCCTTATTTTTATGATTATTATTATTTTTCTCTTATTTTTTAACTGGAATTTTTTATCAATATAATTTATTCCTTATTCTTTGATTGTTACTTATTTTATTTGAAATAATTTATGAAATTATAATTATAATTATTTTAGTTTCATTATCTTTTAATTTTTTTTTATCTATTAGATTTAATCTTCATTATTTTGATTATTATTTATTTTATTTGAGTCAATTTATAAAATTAGATTTTTTTCAATTTTATTTTTATTCAACTTTTTAATTTATAAGATTTGTTCCTCATTATTTTAATAAACTTTTAAAAAATAAAACATTAATAAGTTATTTTCCAAGTCATTTTTTATAACATAATCAAATATTAAAAAGTATTTTTCAACTTATTTTTTATGACATTACCAAACATTGACAAATAATTCACTTTTCAAGAAAATCACTTAAAAAAAACTACCTTCCAGCAAATAAATGAAGCCTTGATGTTGCGCGTCCATGTGTGACATATATCCGACATAAAATTTATTTTAAAAAATGTTTAAGACAAATGCCATTAATAGTTATTTTGATTGTAGTTTGTGTATATATGTTAATGGTTTATGGATATGTCATGTGGGCAGTTTTCAATTCATCATCACAATTCCGCAAAAATTTACACATCATACGGTAGCAATAATAAGATGAATGGATCATATTAACCCCAATTAAGGAAAAGAAAATTTTAAGTGAAATCTCTATTTATAGTAATTTTTCCTAATAAGGTATATAAAAAAATAATCCTTACTTGTGACCAAGCCGTATTCCAAATACCGTTTTCCTGTTACAAGGTCAAATGGTCAATGTTTCCTTTTCATATACCACTATTCATGACCGATGAAATGCTTAAGGTAAATTTATGAAACCATTTTTTTAGATTATTTTTTTAGTTGAATATTAATAATAAAAATAATAAAAAAAGCAAATTAACTCACCTTTGTCTTGATCAAATGTCAGCCAGACATCTATATTCACAAGGAAAAAGAGAACTATTGTCAGCGTGCAAAATCTCGATAAAGAATAAATAACAAGCCATGATATGCATTGCAAGGAGTCCAATCCAATGAAGCCACAATCAATGAGACATCAATAGTCCTCACCTTGTAAATACCAGGTTCTTCGCCCTAAAAAAACAGTAGTGACAGTGTTAAAAATATTTTAATATTATTTTATAAATAAGTTCTAGAATTAGAAGTTTCTTGCACCTCATTGTTTTAGAAAAAACAATTGAGTCGGGGTGTTAATTTTTCTTTTATGAAATTAGGCTACCGTGTCATTTATTTTTATTTTTAATTAATGAGCATTAATTAGAAGGGTATCAAGTAGGTACACATACCCGAAAATCATATTGATAGAAATGATTATTTATTTATTTTATTTATTTATTATCTCATACCTTCCTTAATTCTCATTTTATGTATATTTTTTTTTATTTACATGGGGTGTCCGGGTCAGTTTGCGTGCATCACGACTAATCTTCATGGCCCAATGAATACCCTGCAAACCTAGTAAAGTAGGTACACATACCCGAAAATCATATCGATAGAAATGATTATTTATTTATTTATTTTATTTATTATCTCATACCTTTCTTAATTCTCATTTTACATATATTTTTTTTTATTTACATGGGGTATCCGGGTCAGTTTGCGCGCATA
>NW_011500086.1:269213-279161 GCF_000495115.2 Populus euphratica
AAATTAAAAAAAAAAAATTGATCTTGATAATTGTACTGTTTACCGGGGAATACAGAAATATAATAACTAAATAATTACCATGTGCTTTATTGTGGGTCCGGTCGGGTCAAAAAATTCCTTGAAACTAAAATAAAAACATGTTGCTGCTGCTCAAGTATTTTCTAAGTTGGAACAAAAAATTTAATTTTTAACTTAGATTTTGATATATACATTCAATAAAATAGAGTAACGACTATATATGTCGTGCATGTAAGGTGATTATGCTTCTGGGTTCGGGTTTTAGAGTTGTAAAAAGAACGAGAATGAATAATTATCATGTGTTTTTTTAACCATTAATCTGTTTATTAGTTAAAATAAATTCACCTCAACAAGATGAATTATGGCCTGAAGAGTCAAGTCTAGCCACTTTAAAATCAAATAAAATTTTGTTAGGTTTTTAATTTTGTTTTTTAATACAAAAAATACATGTTATGTATATGTTAAATTCTCAAATATCAAACAAAAGGTGAGAGAAGATGAGATTTTTATCTATGTCAGGGTTAATTTATCTTTTTTAATATTAAAAATACGTTTTATATGTAAATTTATAAGTTCATATATTAAAAATACATAAATTCATAAGTTATAATGGATATTTACAAATTAATTAGTTGTAAAATATATTAATTGACTTTTCTTAAAAAATGAAGAAAATTATTTTACTAAATATATGCATCCGATAACCTCACACATACAAACCAAAACAATTTTGAGGAAAAAACTCGAAAATAACGAAATGTGTAAGGATTAATTGAAAAAAAATTGGTGACTAAAAAAAAGCATAAAGAACTAAAAATACCCATTGGTCTAGCCAGTGTACGGTGATTTATTTGGCAGTCTACACTCTATAGTGAATTTGCTAATTAGTTTTTTTATAATAATTATACACTGCGCATTTGGTAAATAAAGGTGAAAGTCTGCCAAATATTTAGTGTATAAAACTTAAATAATGATACGACGGCGTTTTTTACCTGTTACAACTCTGATAGGATCATCCATGAAGTTGGCTGTTTTATTAAAAGAAATAAAAACAGAAGTCAAATTAAAATAATTGATTTAAGAGATTAATTGTCTGAAAACTTTAAATTGTGTTACGAGACTAATTTTTCTTTCTTTATTGTCTTTTAGAAGATTTCTATTAAGCAATACACAAATAAAGCAGATACATTAATTGGCCGAGAGAGAGAAAGAAAACACGTACAGTAGAATGAATATCCACAACTGTTCTTGTCCGCGGTGGCTTCATCAAGATAACTGCAGCGGTGCTCTTTGACAGAATCACAGCAGAATGAGAACCATGAAAGCTCGAACCCATCCACCAAAATATCATGGACATCAGTATACGAGTACATGTTGGCTTTGTTTTCTGGCGGAAGCGATCGAGGCAAAAAATAAATCAAATTTATAAGGCATAAGTCCGGCACATCCATCAAGTCGGCACCAACCTGACGTAGGAATGACCTTCCATGTTGATGGATCTGGGAGAAGAAACACTGCTAGAAAAGGTAGCATTATATGCAGTCGAATTGCCATTTATGCAAGAACTGGTATCCAAAATATAATCTGGAGGACTCGGTATTTGATTTTCGCAAGTTATAAAAATCAACTTAGGAAAGTCAACGAATGGGCGAAAAAACTTATATGGTTGATGAGGAAGGGAGAAGCAATCATCCTTCTGAACAGCTGCATCCACAAGTCAAATTGTGAAGTCACTGCACCTGATTGCCTGAACATAATACTTTACCTTGTTCAAGATTAAAGTAGGACGAACGTTGTTTTCACAATCAAGTTCAAAATTTTGGTTGCCACAGCCTTTGGGATCGGTTTTTAATCGAAAAGGGTAGCTAATATTACGGATATTGCCACAAGAAGAAGGAGCGCAGTCATTGATGTTCTTTCTAGCACTGCAAGAATGGTGGGTGGATAGGATAACTAGCAAGAGAAGGGCTACATGCGCACCAAAGAGGTGCCTTAATATGGCACTGAACATTGAGAGACAAATTTTTTATGGGAAATAAAATAATGGTTTTGTTAGATTTTGCACAAAAGATTTATGGGATATAACTATATTATGTGTTCTTGAGATGAGAACAATTAGTACTTGTCTACGAATACCAACTAGGATAAAGACAAAAGCATATCAATGGCCACAAATTATTGATGAGTTCAATGTCTTAGCTGATACTTATCTACTAATGAGATAATGGCTACAAAAGTTTAAGTATCCATTTAAAGTGTTAATTGAGTTTATTTTAAAGCCTAAAATAAATGGATTCAAGAGAAAAACTTAAACTTATCAGTCTGGATATTTGATTTTTTAACCAGATCTGGGGCTACAAAAAGGATCTGGATGCAATTCAATTTGAATTAAAAACTAAATATTTATATGTTTGAAGTTGGGTATAAAATATGCCAATAAAGTATAAAAATAAAAAAATATTTTTTCTTTCTAAATTATAGATTCGATTAACTATTACGAGTTCTTAATGTTATTGAGTACTTATATGACAGGTTTTAACTCATTTATTTTATAAGAATTCTATATTAAAAAAATTAATGCTTATTTTATAAGGTATCAGCCTTTTGTTCAGCAAGGATTTTTCAACAATTATTTTTCTTAGGTATATTTCATTATAATATGCAACAAAGGGTGGAAATAATTTTAAACTATTGTTTTATTTATTTTTATTATTTTAAACCTTATTTTAAGTAGTTTAGGTTTTATTTAAATTAGATATAGATCTGACCCATTAGTTTTAGGATTACATATAAAGACTATTATGTAAGGATTTTTATTTAGTTGATGAATTTTTATCTAAGTTTGTCGTATATTATGTGCTTTTTTTTGTGGTTGAGTGATTCTCATACTAAGTTTTTAATTGAACTTACAAATTTTTTGAAGGATTGATCAACTTCTTTGTAATATATATTTTTTATTCGCATCTTGTTATAGGTGTAGGGTGGGGGTGACTAATTACATATAACTTTAGTTCTTTAAAGTAAGGTTTTTGTTGGGTTAAGTTAACTTTCTTCAGACTTCAAATTATCAATCTAAGAGATAATTATGCATCATGTTGGTATCAAAGTATGACTAATTTTAGGTTATATATCTTTATTTTTTATTGCTATAAGTAATCTTAGGGTTTTTTTTTAGATTTTGCTATATCCTAGTTTTGTTTCTTGGTTTCCTTGGATTCTATCTCTCTACGGATTTGGCTATTACAACATAAAAAAATGAATTTTGATTAATCTTTGTAGTGTTTTGGTTTTTTTTTTTTTCAAAGAAAAAAAGAAAGAAGAGAATAAGTTTTTGATAGAGAAAGAGAAAAAAAAATCTTGAAGTTGTTGAAAAAAATCACATACAAATAACAATTGTGTTCATCTTAGAACTTGAGGAATTTAACACCTATTAAAAAAAAGAGTCAAAATCACAAACCTTGAAAAGATTAATGGAGAAATAATTTGGAAATTTTGGATCTTGCAAGAACTAGGGTTTAGCCGAAACTTGTATTGGAAATTCTTGGTGATCTTGATTGATTTCTTGCAAATTTATGTAGTTTCTTGATTATATTGCATCAATTTTTTTATTTTCTTGTTTTCTTGCATTATTTTATTTAATTTTGTTGTTTTTCATTATATCTTAATAATAATTATTGCTTTTATTTGGTGTCTTCATTTTCAACATTATATTTGCATAAGTTTACATTGATGCTTGTAAGTTTGTTCTCAGTTTTGTTTTGAAAGTTCGAATAATTCTTGAATTTTGGAGTTTTTAAATATAAAATAAATCATTGTGTAATTTGATTAATTATTTGATAAGTTGTTAAGTTACTTTTAATAATCAAAGTATAGGAATAGAGTGGTAAAAGGCATAATGAATTTATTAGCATGAAAAGCCTAATAAAATTGCATGAAACACGAGAGAAGTGGATTTTGTTGTGAGAGTAAATATGTGAGGTTTGTGTAAGGAAAAAAATATTTTTTTATTTGCTATTAACCTTTTTTGAGGTATAAACAATGTTTTTAAAAAATATTTAACAAAAAAAAGACGAGAACTATAGAGGAAAGACATGATAAAATGAAAGCTATGATAAAAATGTTAATGAGTAAGTTTAATGAGATGATTGGTAGACAAGAAGTTCCTAGTCATAAAGAAAAGGAAGTTAAAATGCCTCTCATTAGGTCTATAATGAATGATAACAATATGGGTGATAATTCTAAAGATAAAAAAGAAAGAAATTTTCAAAGGTTGATAATTAGCAAGTTGTCATAAAATTGTTCAGGGAGCAATAAAAAGAGAATATTTTCCATACCAGATGTTATATTAGTAACAAAGTGTATAGTATGATTATTAATAGTGAAAGTTGTTCTAATGTTAGTAGTATTATACTTGTTAAGAAATTGAATCTAAACATTGTTAAGCATTATAAATCTTATTTGAAAATATGTATGAAAATGGTTAGTAAAATGTGTTTATCTAAAATTATTATCAGCAACTATTTTCATACAATGTCAATGAAGGCAAAAGTAGGTAAAAAAAGTGCTTTGAAGGCTTAAACAATACCAACTAAAGCTTAAAAAAGAAAGCAAAGTTGAGGAGATAAGTAAACTATAGTGAGGTCATGAATTTAAAGAGTGAACAAAGAAAAAATAAAAGATGAGAGAAAAAATTTAGATTTTGCTAAGGAAGAAAAAAAAGACAATTAAAGTCGAGAATAAAGAAAAGAAAATAAAGATGAGAAAACAAGTGAAGGAAAATAAAGGTAAATACTGAGTTTCTATACAAAATATAACAAGATCAAGAATATTTATTTTTTTAACATGCCTATAATTTTACTTGTGTCTAAGAAGATATATTTTAATACTAACAATCTTGATTTTTTTGTTCCTAGTGTTGCTATATTTTTATTACAGGATTTTGAGGATGATATAAAACAATCAAATTCGGATTTGAGCTTAATGTGTCCTATTACATAGCTTAACGCTAATAAACATAATTTTTTATCCGACATTTGGATCAAGTTGAAACTTTACCAAAAGTTTTCAAAAATATTTTTTTTTATCTTGAATTAAAATTTTAGAAGGATCAGAGTTTGATAAGACCTTTTGATATAAGGATAGAAGTTGTTTTCTAAATCTAGCTATGTATTTTCTTATGAGATTCTTAGTGGTTTGCCTTTGATAAATGATAGTCAACAATAATATGAATGAGTATAAACATCCTATCTTTACACATGATGATATTTTTAATGAGTTGCATAGATCTTATATGTTTAGTAAGATTGATTTGAAAATTGATTATTATCAAATTAAGATGAAATAATTGGATGAAGGGGAAAATAATTTTCAAGCTAAATATGGATTGTTTGAATGGCTAGTCATGTTTTTTAGTCTTACTATTTCACATAATAATTTAATGATATTGATGAATAATATATTGTGTGCATTAATAGATAACTTTGTTGAGAAAAGCATGACTAGTATGCATTCCTAGCAAACAAATGATAAAAAGAGTTGTCTTTGAACTAAGAGATTAAGTTTGGATACGTATGTATAAAGAAAGGTTTACTGAACATAGAAAATCAAAGATGATACTTAGAGGAGATGGTTCATTTAGAATCATTGAAGGAGTTAATTCCTACATAATGAATTTATAAGGTAAGTATAATGTTAGTGCTATATTTAAAGTTTTTTTTTATATCTTTTTTCTTGTTCGATATGAGTATGATTTGAGGTCAAATCCTTTTGAAGAGAGATGAGATAATGCAATCCTAGCTATGACATTAAAGAATCTATTAGGAGTGTCCATTGAATCTATTATCAGGCCTTAAACAAATTGAATCTAAAAGGAGTTCAATATGACTTAACAATGTTCAAATCTACCAACATAGATTTTTGTCTACTTTTTAGGTCATATTTGAATCTACAAAAGAATTTTGGATGTGATTTATATTGGATTGAAAATTAAACATCTATACATTTTCAACTATATATGATGGGATAACTAATTTATCTGGATGAGAGAGAAAGATATATTTGAAGTTGGGCTTATAAACTATCAACAAAGTACAAAAATAGAAAAAAATATTGTTTGCTTAAGAGTTAAGGATTATACTTACGACAAAAGTTCTTAATGCCATTTAAAACTCTTGGGGTATCCTTTGACTTACTTATTTTACAAAGATTTTATATCAAGTAAGAAGAATTAATTGATAAAAAATCAAATTTTATTTTGCAAGACATCTAGTTTTTGGTTTAGCAAGGATTCTTTAACAATTATTTTTTCTTGGACATTTTTCATTATAGTATGTGGCAAAGGATGAAAAATAATATTGGACTAGTTTAGGATTTACATATAAATACTATTATGCAAGGAGTTTTATTTAGTTGATGAATTTTTATCAAAGATTATTGTATATTGTGTATTTTTTTTTGTAATTGAGTGCTTTTCATACTAAAGTCTTGATTAAACCTAAAAATTCTTCTAAGAATTAATCAATTTTATTATTATTTATATATTTTTATTCACATTTTATTATACACGTAGTGATAATTTACTTATAAATTTGATTTCTTAAGTCAATATTCTTGTGAGATGAAGTTGAAAACTTTCTTCAAATCTGAAATTAACAGTCTGATGGAAAATTCCGCGTCATCTACAATCTTCGAATTATTGCATGATGAGCTCCTGCCACCGACGGGGAAGGCCTCTTCATGGCTTCCCTTGAGAAGTCTAGAACCTGGGCCCGTTCTCGTTAAACACATGGAGAATTATGCATGTGGCCTGAAAAAGTCAGGTTAAGTGCCATGTATATAACTATTAAATTATCAAAAGCCTAATGATTGAGATTTTTTTATCATTAATTGTTTCCTCATATTATAGATTGGAACATTGTTTTTCCTTTTTTGGTTTCAGTTATATTTTTTTATCATTATTTTTTAAAATTTTATTCTTTAAAATTATATTGATTAAGATTTTAGGTTGAAGATTTGTTTTAATTTTTTTTTGTCTTTTAAAGTCTTATAAAAAATCCTGCAATCGGGTTGGTTAGATTGGTATTTGATTTTACATAGAGAATTTAATTTTATTGTTTGAAAAAAATACAAATTGAGGGGACTAAAATTTAAATATAGGAGAAATGACAACTCTTTTTTGTTTTAATAAAATATCGTGTAAAATATTTTTTTTTTACTTTTGTTTTTTTATGTCTTTGCTCATTAATTTTTTTAATTTTATCTTTTAATATTGTGTTAATTAGAATTTAGAATTTGTTTTAATCTATATTTTATGTAGGAATCTTGATTTCAAAAAAAAGAAAGATATTAACATTGAGTTATTGCTTGATTTCCTGAAAAACAATTGTGATTTTATTATTTGAAAAAAGATCGACAATGAGAGGACTATAATTGAAATAAAGAAAAAATAGGAGCATTCTTGACAGAAAAAGAAGAAAAAAAAGATGATGAAAGAAAATTGTGTCATTGCCTTTTTGCTTAATTTTGCCTTAGGACTTTTCTGAATATCCTTTTTAGTCCTTTTAGTTTTTCAATTTTATAATTTAGTTCAAAACTTTATTTTTTTTTATATTTTAGTTGTTACATATTTTTTTTCCTTTTAAATTAAATATTTTATTTTTTAATTTTGTCCTTTAATATTGAATTATTTTGAAATTGAATTTTATAATTTTTTTTATATAATTATCATTATCTTATAACTAAAATTGCATATTTAATATGTTAAATGGATGAATTCAATATATCATTCTTATTAAAATGTATGTAGGCTAATGATTAACTGAACACTTTAAATAATAAAACACAAAAATACATCATACCACACTACAGAAACAATAGAGCCTTAAAATTAGTTTATTTTTTAAATATTTAATATCATTAATTAAGTAATTGAGTATTAGTACTATTAGCATTAGAATTTGGACCCAACTTGTTCACTTTTCTTGGACACGTAAGTTGATTTCATATCTTTAATCTATCTTGAAGTCAATCCAACAATTTGAATGGTTAAAAACACATGACGTGTCAAGATTGGCCGCGTCCGCAACTCAATTCTGATGGGTACCTGTCATGTTTCACGATCGTTAATCTGAATGGTAAAACTTTTACGGGATGGAGGAAAAATATCACGAAAATGGTAAAAAATAATATAAAACTATTATTAAAAATAGATTTTATATTTTTGAATGGTTTTAATATATTTATATAAAAAATAAAAATAATATTATTTTACTGTATTTTTAATAAAAATACACTTTAAAAAATAATTTTTATCAAAAAGCAATATCTTATCTCCATAATAAAAAAGAAAATTATTATCTCAGAATAACACCACATTTCGGCTACAAGTTGAGGGCAACTTCTCCCTCTAATTTCTGCCATGTAAAATTTCAAATGCAAGCAACACTGCATTACCTGGGGCAACAATAATGCCTTATGCGACTAAATTAATATTTGTTTCTACATTTCAAAGTGTTTTTTTTTTAAATTTTTCTTTGTTTTAAATTACTTTTTTTTTTTATGTTTAGATCATTTTAATGCACTGATATCAAAAATAATTTTTTAAAAATAAAAAAAATATTATTTTAATATATTTTTAAATAAAAAATATTTTAAAAAACAACCGCAATTACACTTGTAAACAAGCTATATCATTAGTGCCTTCGATATTATTATGGTCTCAAACAAGCTATATCATCGATGCCTTCAATATAATTGATATGAAAAAACTTGGTTGATTAAACATGTTAAATTCCAAGAAAACTCAATAATTTTTTTTTTTGGTTTTTTTAGAAGATTTTTTTTATCCAAAACAATATTATTTTGAGCAACAACAAAAAAAAAATCACCAACTTGGGTCAATTTATTGAACCATGTATTCACGGTTCACCCACCTAACTTATAAATCTTATATTAAACCATGTCATGAATCAAGTTAGTTATCTTAACTATACTCATAACTACCATATTGTTGGCAAAAACTAACAGCATTACCGAAAGAAATTTAAATATATATAGAACAAGTTTATAGAAAACATTAATTATTCAATAATATACAATATTCACACTGTTATCTCTATTAGAAAATTTCATAATATACATAAACAAAATATTTGGGACAGACAGGACATTCCAAGAAAATCAACCTACCCAACATAGTCCAGAGAAAGATTAAGAAGCTGAACAAAGACATGGCCCTTTCTCATCAAATGTGGGCTTCCACGCCCCTTTAAGTTTATGGCTTTAGGCCTAGTTTTGTTTTTCGATAAAAAAACACACAAAAAAAAACAAAATAATAAAGACATGGAAGGTTACAGAGCCTAAGCTAAGCTAAGCTCACATTACAATATGCACTAAGAAATGAAACAAAATGTCCTAAAAAGTAAGATAGACATAAGAGAGGTTGATACATTGCTCCAATTTAATTCTTAGATTTTAGAATCTTAGATACCAATTCATCAATGTTCTTGTCAGAAGAACAAGCTTCACAAACAGCCTCTACATCCCTCCATGACTTTATACAAAACTCAATCTCATTTCTAGGCACAATTTCATTCTCATCAACCATAACCCTAATTCCCACCTTCCAAAAATCCTCTATAACCTTGGCATTTGGTGGCTGGTCAGTCCATAGCGGCACTGTGACCACTAGAATACCTTTAAGTCTTATTTGTTTATCGAAAAGTAGTTTTTTTTCTGGAAAGTGAATTCCGAGAAAGTAAATTCCAGGAAAGTAAATTATTTTTCAATATTTGGTAGTATAATGAAAAATAAGTTGGAAAACACTTTCCAGTGTGTTGGTTATGTCATGGAAAATAAGTTGGAAAATAACTTATTAATGTTTTATTTTCTCAAGTTTATTAAAATAACGAGGAACAAATCTTACAAATTAAA
>NW_011500086.1:279213-307971 GCF_000495115.2 Populus euphratica
AAATAAAATAAATAATAATCAAAATAATAGAAATCAGATCTAAAAAATAAAAGATGAAAAAATTAAAATAATAATAATTAACATTTCATAAATTATTTCAAATAAAATAAGTAACAATAAAAAAAATGAAGACCAAATTTGATAGATAAAAAATTTCAATAAGAAAATGATAAGGGAAAAGTACATAACAATTATAAAAATAAGTACCAAAACTAATATAAAAATTAAATTTTAAGAAATGAAATTAAAAAATAAATATTCAAAACAAAATATATATATAGCAATCAAAAGTTTAAGGACCATATTTGATATAATCAGTAAATAATAAGACATTTCTAAATTTTTCACAACTTTCAGAAAGTATTTTTCGTTTAAATTTTATAGGAAAACACTTTCCTAGAAACTAACCTAAATTTTTCTTTGGCTGGAAAGTGTTTTCTGTTGATCAACTTTTCTAATGACAAACAAATATAGAAACGTTTGGAAAGTGGTTTTCTGTAAACCACTTTCCTAATGTCTTAATTATTGAGTTCCAACCACAATGACTAAAAAGGTATCCCACAGCCTCATTAGCTAGCATTTTAACTTGCGGACTCCACTCTACTGCATAACCTTTCTCACCCATAAGAAACTAAAAACGTTATCCTACAACCTATGTCATCCACAAATATTTTGAGGGAGCTTGGCTTGCTCAGTATCCCTGGTTACCCATAAGAAATAGAAATTACTGACCTTGTTCCAACCCCAAGCTTAGATAAGAAACGATACTAAAGACCACATATATAACTGACCTTGGTGGTTTGTTGCTAATCCATTCAGTAAAGAGATCAAGATTATAGTAATCATGATCTTTAATACACTCGTCCAAATATATTGATGGCCTTGTCGGTCTTCATAAAATACTTTCCAAAACTTTCATAAATAAAACCAAAGTGAAATAACTAAATTTATTTTAAAAGTGAAATACCTAATATCTTTTTTTTTTCAATTTGTATTCATAAACATTTGTAGTCAGCAATAAAATAATTAAAAATACATTTAATATCCACTAACGCTAGAATTAGAAGTGTTTGCATTAGATTTGGAGAGAACTTTTAGTCTGAAATTTATTAGCATCAATGTCAAAAATATTATAATAAGAAATGTCATAGGTCATCAAAAATATAGCATAACAATGCAATTAGGGTTTTAACGGTGATAGAACAAAACCATCAATATAGCCTACACCGGAGAAGGGTCTTATAATTAAATGAAGGACTCCACTACAAGTTCTGGAGCACAAATATGTTGGGTGCTTCTTTACTCGTTATGGATGTAATTCAACACTGATGTTTGGGAGTGTCAATGGTGACAATGCCACGGTGGACTGATCAATCAACAATTGCTAAGTATATCATTGATGTTTTGAATGTAGGACTCGTGGGAAGGGGATTGTGACTAAACAAATCATAAGGGGATTGTGACCAAAGAAGAGATAGAAATGTGCATAAAGGAATTTGTGGAAGGAGAGAGTAGGAATGAGGTTAAAAGGAATTCATATAAGTGGAAGGAATTGGCCAAAGTGACATTAGATGAAGGTGGAAACTATGACAAGAATATCAAAGAGTTTGCAGCAAAACTTCTACACATGTCCAATGGTTCTGTAGAGTAAAAGGTTTAGTTTGCATATTCAAATGTTGTAAAAGATGTTATAGAAATCAACCTAATAAGTTATGGAGAAAGATTTTCTGCATGTTTTGGTTTGTGTTCGTTATGCGAAGGAGATCATGCACAAAAGTAACCATCAACCAGGCTTTTATTAGATTTGACATTGCTTTATTAATGTTCCGAAACTAGAATAAAGCCCTTATCTTGTTGAATATATACAGGTATTAGAATCATAAAAAAACTACTTGAAAATGTATAAAAATCTGATACATATTCAACTCAAATATACTTTAATAAAAATACATAATATTGATCCAATATCCAATTATTAATACAATCAATGAAGTTTACCAATTAAAGTGTAGATGGTTAATCTATCATGAAAATTAATAAACACATACACATCTATATTTTCATCGACCAAACTTATATGAAGAATCTATCCAATCATTTGATAAATCTGATAACTTTATAGGGTTAGCCCTATCATCATCTTCTAAGATCTGATGTGGGCTCAAAAAAGGTTTAGGAGGTATTTGGAGGAAATCAACATCTGATTCAAGCATCTCAACAACTTTATGTATTGAGGGACGATCATCAGGCTTTAATTGTATGCACCACAACGCCACAATCATCACCTTCTTTAATATTTTCTTTTCATATTCCGGGGCATCTTCTTGTGTTTCTATGTCCTTTCCTTCACTAACTTTGTCATAAACCCATGCAGGAAAGTAAATCCGACTTGAATGATTGGCCAATGCATTCAAGTTCTTTCTTCTTCCTACCATATCCATTAATAACATCCCAAAACTATAGACATCAGATTTGAAAGAAACACCTCCAATATTTTTATACAATAATTCAGGAGCCATATATCCAATTGTTCCTCTGGCAGTTGTGAGAGACACATTATTATTACCTGATGGGTATAATTTGGCCAGTCCAAAATCTGAGATTTTTGGAATAAATTTTTCATCCAGCAGAATATTGTGAGGTTTGATATCAAAATGTAAAATTTGCATATCACAACCTTGATGAAGATATTCAATTCCACGAGCCACCCCAAGAGAAATCTCATACATTTTATTATTGCTTAGTGGGATACTACCTTGTTTAGAAAAAAGATACTTTTCAAGAGACCCATTAGGCATGAATTCTAATATAAGAGCACGTTTTGATCCCTCAACAGCGAAGCCTATGATTCGCATGACATTGACATGGTAAATTCTCCCAATAGTGGCAACTTCGTTGATAAAATCTTGTCCATTGGCTTTTGACTTATCTAATATTTTTACTGCTACAAAACGACCACTTCGAAGCTTTCCTTTATAAACTGAGCCATAGCCTCCTTGTCCCAACTTGTCTTTAAATCCGTTTGTTATCTTCTTAATCTCTGAATAATTATATCTTATTGGCATGAGGTCATTGCCATGACTTTGTAAGAATTTCTCAATATTATTATACATGGATAAATGCCTTCTTTGCCACTTGTAGATAAGTAAGATTACGAGACATGGAAGACCACAAAGGAATAATAGCGCATGCAATGCCGCTGTGTAAAGACATCACAAAAACAATTAATATTGAAAAAATATATAATGTTATTAGACTTTCATATCAACATTTTTTTTTATGAATAGAAAAGTGACTTTCATTATGTATCTCCATGTTGAGTCCTTCCAATTTAATAGTGTATCTATGAAAGCATATTTTTTTTGGAACATCAAATTCTTAGCTTAAAATTAAAATAAAATATTCATATAAATATTTCTTTTATTTTATGCTACGTGTAAATATTTGTGTGAGCATGCATGCTTTAGTTTTGCCCATAATTTTATTTTAAACATTAGCTTAATACTTGTTTACATCACTAAAAACCATTTATATGAATATTCTAACTCTTAAAAATTAACTGTTATGAGCCAAAACTTGGAGATCATTTCTTGCACTTAATTTTTCCTTAATCATGTATAGAGCTTATGCTTTCAGATGAATTTGTTTTATGTCTGATGTACATGAATTGAATGCCTCACAATTAGTCTAAAAAAGCAAAGTAAAATACTTACCGATGAGGACAAGCAACACAAGTAGCAGCGTCAAGAACAAATTTACGAGAATGATTAGTAAATTTGAAGCGATGGTCGTTCCTACAAGAAAAACACGAGGACAATTAATGAAAAAAAATCGATAATAATGAAAAAAAAACTAAGAATCATAAATAAATATTATATAAATGCAATGCTAGGTGACTTGTAATGCTCTTTTAATAAATCACTTGATAAAAGACTAATTGAAAGGTTATGAATCGGAAAAACAAGGTCAAATGGTCAATGACCCACAACGGAAATAATTAGTACTATAATACGAAGAAATTAATAAGTTAACTCACCTGGGTTTCGATAAGACATGGCCTTGTGATCTATATTCACCAAAAAAAAAAAAAAACAAGGAAAGATAGTGTCAGAATGTAAAACCTTTAAAAATAAACAACAAATTAAGAGTTTTATCAAACAATTGTATAAGAGTTTCCAGAGGATTTTACTTGTGAAGACATATTAAAAAATAATATAAAAATATCATTAGAAATACTTTAACTTTAATTAATAATTTAAGTTTTTAAATTAAAATTATTACTTTAATCACCAAACTAAATAAAGAATTTGAGGTTTTTTTATATAGAAAATAGAAAAATCAAATCTCAACATGGTTTCGAGCTTAATAATGAATTCAAAGAAATTATTTGATTAAAAACAAACCTAAATATAAGATTGCTCATCATGTGAGTTTATTTTAAAATTAAAATTAAAAAGTAATTGACTGAATTTGATTCAGTTCGATTATTGTAGTTATTTTATTATTACATTATATAAATTAACATTATGATATTCAAGTAAATTCAATAAAAAGAATATATTAAGTTCTTTTCTGAAGAAATAAATTAACTCACCTATGCTTCGATTTATTATCGACATGACACCTATATTTATATCAGACATTAAAGAGTTAGCATGAGAGTGTAAAATCCTGATGAATAAATAACAAAAGAAAACCTTCTTTGCGAAGAAAATGATTAGGGTAAATGTAACAAGTCCAATCCATGTATTTCAAGAAAACAAACAAGACAAGCAATGGTCCTCACCTTTCAAATACCTGGCATTCAACCATGTGCCTTTCAACCATATTGCTACAGCTCGTGGAAACGAAAAAATCATATCAGTGTTCCCAGGACATATCAAACTCAAAAAACTAAAGGATAAAAGAACATATATTTGGGCTTTATAAGTTATTTTGAGGTTCTTGTACTTGTAAAATATTAGAGCTCCTTCTCTTGATAGTGCTATAATTAGACAAAATAAATCAACTCACCCATAATTCGATTTATTGCCCAGTCGATACCTGAAATCGAAATCACCACCGATTTATTGCCCAGTCGATACCTGAAATCACCAAAAAGATATTGAGTCATTGTCAGCGTGCAAGGGTTCGATGAATGAAAAACAGAAGAAAACCGTAATATATATGATCGAGCCTAAGGTATATGCAACTTTTTGTAAAATCGAGCAACAGCAAATAAGATTCCAATAGTTATCACCTTTTAAAAAACAGTTTATCACGATTCCAACTGCAATATTTCAAGGAAAAGAAAAGGTCGTATCAGTGTTCAAATCTTATTTTAAGATTACATAGATCAACAATATTTAGTTTTTGATCATTCTAAAATAAAGCAAATACGGTATGGATAATCACAGGCATACTTACCACAGTAGGAGGCCATGGCTGTTTTATCAAAGTACCCGCAGCGGTTCTCTCTTACAGAACCACAACAGGGCGAGAACCATGAAAGCTCGAACCCATATACCAAAATATCATGGACATCTATATACGACATATTGGTCTTGTTTTCTGGCAGGAGAAATCCAGGCACATAACAAATCAAATTTATACGGCACAAGTCTGGTATGTCGGCCATTTTAACACCACCAACCATGACATAGGAATAACCTTCCATATTAAAGAAGCTGGGAGAAGAAACACTGCTAGACGAAGTAGAATTATATGCAGTGCTACTGTCATTTTTGCAAGAAGAAGTGTCCACTATATAAGATGGAGGACTCAGTATTGGATTTTCACAACTTATGAAAACAAACGTAAAAGAGCTTTTGACTGAGTAATCTAACCAGCGAAAACTAAGTGGATGGGGGAGGGAGAAGCAATCATCTTTCTGAACAGCAGCATCCACAAGTCGAATTGATAAGTCACTGTAATTGATTGCCTGAACATAATATTTTACCATGTTCAAGTGTAAAGTTAGGCGCTCGTTGTTTTCACAAGCAAGTTCATAGTTTTTGTTGCCACAGCTTTCGGGATCGGTACTTAATCGAAAAGGGTAGCTAATATTATTGAAATTGCCACAAGAAGAAGGAGCGCAGTAATTGTTGGTCTTTCTAGCACTGCAACTATGGTGAGTGGATAGGATCACAAGCAAAAGAAGGGCTGCATACGCACCAAAGAGGTGCCTTGATATTTTACTGGACATCGAAGGAGAAAACTTTCAGAGAAATCAAATAATCGCTTTGTTACCCTTCGCACAAAAGGTTTGTAAGATCTTGGGAACAATACTCATCCGCAGACTACGAATGCCATCTTGGATCAATACGAAAGGAAATCAATCAATGGTCACAAATTAAAGTCTTTGAATTATTGAATGGTCTCTTCCATTGATTAAGAATCAGGAAATTGCATGTAGAGTTCCCACCAACCAAGGGGAAGACTTCTGAATGGCCTCCACATACAAAGTCAAGCTCGTCTACATCTTGGACCATTCTAAATGCGATGCAAACGAGCCCACAAAAGAGAAGCAAAAATGGAAAGAACAAAAAAATATACACGTAGTCTTCCTTGAAGTTTCCAAGTCGGTAAGAGAAAAAAGTGGGGAAAAAATGTGGTGCCTTTCAAGCGATCTTTCATGTCCGGTCCCATCTTGCAACGAGTAGAAGATAATTTAGGGGGGTTCTTGTTGGTCAAAATCACAAAATCTCAAGTGCATAATTCGTAAAAAGTAATTAAGTGAAGGAGTAAGTTATCCTAACAAATTCTATGAGGATTCACGAAAAATATCAATAATACCAAAATTATTAAACCTCTGATTCAATTATTAAAGTTTGTTTATGACTATGCCATAACTAATACTATGCAAATTTATCAATTGAATTTTTTTATTAATAATTATGTTTTACTAAGTAAGTCACTAATCTCATTCAAGTATCAATGAATTATTTTAATGAGAAAATTTTATATATTTTTATGAAAATTCTAAACTTGTCAAAATTCATTAGAAACGATAAAACCCTTAAGAAATACACAAGTTCTATAGATATCTCTATCTTATTGATTTCTTATGTATTCCAAACAATAGCTAAAATAATTATAATTTCTCGATCTCAAATTGAATTCCAAATTATGTAAACGATGATCAAGCATACATAAGCATTAAGTTCAAATAAAATACTCAACAAATACTAGAATAAAAAACCACTCTATAGCTAAATTAAAAGGAGACAAACTTGATACAATGAATATTACTTATGAGTATGGAAAAATAAGAGAATTTGATGTTTTGAAGTGATTGTTCTTCGTAGCTTCTTTCTTTTAGTTCTAACTGCTTTTGCTCCTGGATGTCGCCTCCTATCTCTTGTTGTGTGTTTTGAGTATCAAAAAACATGTGCTAACTGTTGCCTAAAAGGGTTTTAATAGTCTGACTGGTTTTATCCTTCAAAGGAAAGGAAATTAGTTTCCTTTTATATCACAAATTTGAACTAGTTGAAGAGAAATAAGAGGCTTAACCTATTAGTTAGCCTTTTCAATCTATATGTGTTTTGTGTTCTTCATGGTGAGTTCAAAGACTTAGTAACTAGCCTTGTAATCAAGGCAAAACCTCTTTCATATGCAGATGTTTATAGTCATCTCCTTACTCATAAGTTCCTTCACAATACCTTCTTTCAAACAACAGACTACCAATCTTGCTCTTGATAATGTCTCTTCTCCTAATCCTAAGGATTGGTCCCTAGAAACTAGTGCAAAATCTTGGTGATGATTATCATAACCTAATTTTTGATAACATAAAATTCTACAAAATGAAAAAAACAAAAAAATTAAGGTTTGGATCAAAACAACACAAATGAGAAGCTTTGAGGGGTTAATCATGTTGGATTTATAATCTTGAAAGTTAATTTTGAAAGAAATTGAAAACATTAACAGGTATGAGGTTTCAATTAAACTTTGATTGGGTTTAATTAATGATATCGGAATTTGATTAAATAATGGATAAGTTTGAGGACTTAATTAACCTTAAATTTAGTTTAATTAATGAAATCAGGGACATAATTGAGTAAATATTAAATTTCTGAGTTAATTAAGGATAAAATTACAAGTGATTAAGGTCAAGGGATCATTTTGTAAAAGGCATCAAAATTCTGTATAGGTGCCTGATTAAAAACATGTTGAAACTTGGAGGACCAGATTGAAAAACTGCCGCTCAGACCAGAAACGACATCGTTTTTCACTTCTGGTCATCATCTTCTTCCTCTAAAAACAAAAGAAACTCTGTGCAAAGAAGGAGAGGAAGAACATTAATTGCCACCACATTCAAACGAATAATCTCCATGATTTCTATTGTCATTTCTCATATTATTCCCTTTAGTTAGCAGGTCTTTGAGACGGGGAAGAAACCACCACTAACAGTCCAGCAACTGCGGGACTATTGGTGTCCTAATCTACCCAAAACACGGGGTTTAAAGAGTATCCCCACATGGAGATAAACACCGCGGGAGATAAGGATTGAATCTCATATCCAAGTCAACACAGGACTTATACTCTGCCAAGGAAAGAAAAGGCGTACTGGGGAACAACTAGTTGGTTCTACCGCTATAAAAGGCCAGTGAGTAGCCAGAAAAAGAACAAGGAGAAAAGAAGCAGAAAACAGGGAAAAAAGTAGAGAAAACGAACAGAAGAGGAAATCAGAGGAGAGTAGAGAGTAATAAAAAAAAATCCAACAAACAGAGACACAAGAACAGAGGGGAAGAGACTAAAAGGAAGAGAAAGAGGAGAATATTCTCCGGCCGACACTTGGATCGATACCTTCATCTTCGTCTTCATCTTCGCCAGGTAAAACCATTCACCTTCGTTTCCAATGTAATTGTTGCAAGATAGTGCGAAGGTAATTAATTATCTTCGCATTGTGCAGTGCACGCGTGAGCTCAGTCATGCGTGCCTGCTGCCCAGTCAAGTCATTGGTTTGAGCCATTGACCAAGTTGGGCCGATTGGGTCCAACTTAGTTATATTTAAAATAAATTATATTATTTAATTATTTAATATATATTAAAATGTTATCGTATTTTTTAATTATTAATTTTTTTAAGATTTAAAAAAAAATCCTATATGATAAATAGATTTTTATTTTATCGGGTGAAATATAACCATTCTAATGTTGATAAAAAAAGAACTAACTCTTATTTAATATTAAAATACATCTTATATATAATTTGTAATTCTAGATATGAAAAGAAAACAAAATAATTTTTTTAGTATTTTTGAAATATTAGACTAGTTCTGATATTTTTAATAAATTAGTTATTAAAATTCAAAATAAAAGTTAATATATTTATTTTAATTTTTTTGAATTTTTTTGTATAAAAATATGATATAAAAATTTCTTATAAGTTTGAGAGACTTGACTATATGTATAAAAGTAAAATATATTTTTTTTATTTTTTTATATAATGTTTTCAATATTTCAGAGAAAACCGAATATTTTTAATATTAAATTTGTATTTTTATAGTATAAAAATACAAATTAATATTAAAAAAAATTAATAAAAAATACGCAAAATAACCACTTTTTTTTTAAAATTCTAAAATTTTTTCAGATTTGTTTTAACATATAGTATATGCTGGTGAGCTGTTGGGTTGGTAGTTCTTCTTCTTTTTCTCTGTGCTTTCTTTTTGTTATGTTTCTATTCTTACTCCTCTTTGTTTCTCTGTTTTCCTTCCCTTTTTTGTTCATTTTTTCCTCTTTTGTTTTTTTCCTTTCCTTTCCTTCCCATGTTGTCTCATGTTTTTCTTTCTTTTCTTTTCTCTTCTGTTTCAGCTTATTTCTTCTTTTTTTTCTTTGTTTTTTTTTTTTGTTCTCTCCCCTAATTTCTTTTAATTAAAGCTAAAATTGACTTAAAAATCAATTTTTAATGTGAATCATCTATTTCTTCACTATCATAAAAATTAATTTTTATTGCAATCAAACCATTCAGAAACTCAATTAATCTTTTTTAAAAAATCTAATGTGAATCATCTATTTCTTCACTATTATATATGAACCCCGGAAGCTTTGACAACGTACATTTCATGAAATGTTCTGCATTATGTTGGAGCATGCCAAAATCTATAGATCCACTTGTTTTGAAGTGGACTTTACTTGTTGAAGACAGGTTCAAATGAAGAGCATTCCAATGTTATCCTAAGGTATTTTATGGGCAAATTGGAACGACAGTCACAAATTGATTTTCGAGGATAGGATGCCAAATTGGGATACAATGTTTGAGCTCGTTTTTCATCGATTTTAATTTCTTCTATATGGGAATGACTTATTTAGAGGCTCTAATGGTATTTTGAAATGGTCAAACAAGTGATGATCGAGTGTTCTTCACTTTCATTTTTTATTATTTTCTTTTCATTTTACAATTATTCTATATTATATACAATTAAGCTCTGTTTTTTCATCCAGGAGCTTCCAAGATAGCTATGATTAGCCAACATAAACAAATATAAACAATTGCCCACTGCATCATAAAGTCTCAGCTTACCCTTAAGCTTTGCCAAAAAAAAGTAGAATAGACTAGGTGTTCCTCTAAGCAAACGACATGTCACATATTCTTTAATGATTCATGTCAATCTATAAACAAAACGGTTTTGGGCCAATCACTATAGGACAGCGATCTGAAAGACCTCTTTAGAGACCGAAGAGCTTGTAGCTGCTGAAGCTCAACATCCATTGAAAGCTTGCAAAAGCCCTATCTATCTGCTCACAGATCGTTCTCGAAATCAAGAGTACCTCCTTCCAGTCAATGGAAATTCAATAAGATCACCGGAAGATATGAAAGCACTGAAAGCGCTCGATCCACTTCTATTAACCAAACCAACCTCTGCGAAGTACTGAAAGTTCAAGCTGTGTTTTGATGATTGTGGATTTGAGAATAGGTTATAGTCAATAACTTCGAGATATTTTAAGAAGATTTTTTAATATAAGGGAGGATCTACAAAAATTTCAACGAAATTTATATATAGTTGTGATTGTATATAAAATAATTCACCTAAAAAATGGATTAAGAACATGTTATCGTAAATAACTTGAGATTTTCTTGTATCAAAGAAGTTTTGTTAAAATTTTAGTAAATTTTATATTTTGTTACGGTTGTGTATAAAAAAATCCACCTAAAAAACAAAGTAAATATATATATATATATATATTTTTTTTTTTTGTTTAAATGATGTGTAAAGATTAGGGTTGTTACATTTTATATTTTTATCATTGTCTTTACTCCTTTAAATTGACTTAGTCATGTTATGACGGCTCTCTCGTATAGTTAATTTGATGCTCGGCCTTTACTAACAATCAAGTGGAAGGTTCAAAGGTTATCAGTTTGAATATTTTTCATGATCTGATTTTTTTCTTAAAATAAAAAACAATGTCGGTTAAGATTTTCACATAGATTATTCTTTTTACCCATATCAGACAATAATCATGTTAGCTATGTCCGTCGTGAGATTACTCTTAATGTTTACAAAAATAAGCTCACATGGATATTAGTGACATCACAAAACCATACCCGCAATGGATTGCGGGCAACAGAACAAGTTAAGATCTATATATGGTGGAAACAAATACTCTTAAAATAAAATAATTAAAGTTAGATTATTTTTAAAATATATAATTTCATTAATATAGAAAACAAAAGTTATCCAACTTAGTTAATTTTAAATATTTAAGATTATTTTGACCTTTTAAATAAAATAAATACTCACATTATATTGCAAAATAATTCTAAAATTCATCCAAAAGTTCAACTACTGTTGCAAAAGTAAGGTTCAACATGTTTTTTGCTTCCACATAGTATATACGGTGTGCTATTGAAACACTTTTACAATAAATATGCATCATTTTTAATGGATGCTGCAGTGTTTCTCAAATTACTTTGGTTTAGATTAAAAAGGAACTTTTTAAAAGTATTTATACATAAAAAATATTTTAAAAATCAAATTCTACCCTCATTTTTTTTTTTAAAAATGTATCTTCAAATCAATCCAACATGAAGACGAAAACTTCACATGTCAATTCTCCTTGTCCTACTATCATTAATCACATGTGAACGGTAAAAGATAAAATAATCTATTATTAAAATTTTATTTAAACCATCATGCTTGCATGCTGATTTGAGTGTCATTTTGAAAATTTATTTCATTCAATTATGTAGAAATTAAAATAGATTTTCACAGGACACCAACGGATTTATTTGTTTAGCTAAAATCTAGTTTTTCACGTATGGTGGGTGGATAGGATCACTAGAAAAGGGAGGGCTGCATCTGCACCGAAGAGGTGCCTTAATACTCTACTGAACATTGAGAGAGAAACTTTCTTTGGGAAACCAAATAATGTGCTTTGTTACACTTTGCTCAAGAGATATAAATATATTACGAGGACAATACTCGTCTACAGTCACGTATACCATCTTAGATCAAAACGAAAGGAAATCAATCAGTAGCCACAAATTAAAGTCTTCTTGTTATTATCTTGGGCCCATTCTCATTAATTATATTTTTCAAATTTCTAAATGCGATGCCGACGAGCCCATTCAATATTTTTGAAATTTCCAAAATGAGGAGAGTGCCTTGAAGTTTCCAAGTCTGTAAGAGAAAAAAAACGCAAGGAAAGAATGTGGTGCCATTCAATATTTAAATATAAATATAGTAGGAGTCAAGTAGAAATGCAAAACTGTATAAAAACCACGCCGTTTTGCAAAACTCTAAGTGAAAACCACTACGTTTCATTTTTATCTTTAGCCTTTGGAAATGAAAATTCACAATATATATATATATATATATTATTTTATTTTATTTTTCTTTTATTCAATAACTTAAAGGAGGAAATTAACAAACCTCCTCGATTATCAAATCAATTTACGTTTCTTTTTTTAAAGGGGTTACAATGTGAGACGACATCTTTAGCCTTTGGAAATGAAAATTCACAATATATATATATATTCTTTTATTCAACATGAAAACTTAAAGGAGGAAATTAACAAACCTCCTCGATTATCAAATCAATTCCTTTGAATTACTCCTTATCAATATAGTATTTTATTTAAACTTTATTTGACCATCTAACACTAAAGAGGCCTAAAACAAATAAATTTAAAAATTTAAAACTAAAAGTTTATTTCCAATTTTATTTATACGATAATTAAATAAACTTTTTAATTATATTGGCAAATCGTAATAATACTCCCATAAAGTTGGTCGGACGTTGATTTCACAAGCAAATTTATATTTTCATAATCAGCTTTTATTGCTTTTTCATTTTTAGAAACGCAATAAACCATGTCCCCGTTTTCAATCATTTTATTTAATCTTTATTATGGATATTACCACCAGAAGGAGGGCGGTAATTGTTGCAATTTCTATCGCTGCAACTATATTACCACCGGAATAACTAGAAAAGGTTTTCAAAGGATAATTCTATTTATTGCGTTACTAAATCACTAAATTTTAGGAGGAGGATAGCAACTTCTATCTTTAATATGGCATTGCTTAGAATATTATTTGGCTAGTTAGAAATATTAATTTAGAAATAAGTTTAGTTTATACTAGTGCATGATCTAATAATATTAAATCAAGGTAATTACAAAAATAAAAATCTGTATTTTTTTTTGTTTTTATTTGTTTCTTATGTATTTTCTCTTACTTTATTAAAAGACAAATGAACAAATTCAAAATCAAAGTGATGGTGCTCATTTATTTTAAAAATATATATGGAGAATTATACATTTCATGTGAAAACATTAGGCTAAGTCCTATGTACATATAACTATTAAACAATTAAATTAAGATCCAACTTAAAGTTAATATATTTAAAATAAAATAATTAACTTAAAGTTAATTTTTAAAATATTTTAAGTCATCAACTAATTAAGTAATTGAATTTTAATGAAGTATTATATATAAAACAAAAATTAAATACTTACTTAATTTTAAGTATTTAAAATTATTTTTATCTTCTTTTTTTTTAAGATATCAGCATATATAATATTGCAAAATATATAATCCGAAAATTCATCCAAAAGTTAAACTACTATTGCAAAAGTGAGGTTGAAACATTTTTTGCTTCCACGTAGTATTGGCGATATTATGCAAATTTTTTGAAACAATTTTGCAACAAATTTGGGTGTACGTAGTTTTCAATATCAAATTCACATTTTTGTTTTCTAATTAATATTATGGATATTGTCACCGGAGCGCGGTAATTGTTGCTCTTTCAAGCACTGCAAGAATGGTTCGTATTATGTTTTTTTTTTAAAGTATAATTATTTAGATTATTTTAATATGTTGATGTTAAGAATAGTTTTTAAAAATTTTAAAAAATATTATTTTAATGTATTAAAAAAAAAGGTTTAAAGAAAGTAAATAAAATAAAATGAATGGCCGAAAATTAAAGTCTTTGAAATATTGAATGTTCACTATCTCACTGATTTCATTAATTTAAAACTTAAACCACAAAAGTAATAGTTAGCCATGAAAATACACAAACATAAATTATAATCTCACTTCAATCAATAAACTTGGGTCAATCCTCCTTGTAAACAAGAAATTCTCTAGATTACGAATGCCACAGATTACTAAAGTCTTGGAATTATTGCTTGGTTGCTCTCTATCTCAATGATTAGGATTTAGGAAATTGCATGAAAAGTTCCCGCCGATGAAGGGGAAGACCTCTTCGTGGCCTCCGCTTACAAAGTCAAGCTCGTCTACATCTCGGGTCCATCCTGAATGCGATGCAGACGAGCCCAAACAGAGAAGAAAGAAACGGAAAACAAAAATGCAAGGAGTCTTCCCAGCTTGAAGTTTCCAGGGCAATAGAAAACAACACAGCCAATTAATTACAGAAAAGGTTAGGAAAAAAAAATGTGATAACAATCAAGCTACCTTTCATTATAGAAGACAATGACAATATTGAAAGCCCACAAAATGACAATAGAAAACAACAAAGCCAATTTTTGATTGGTGATCGTTTGAAATCACAAATCAAAACCCCACGGTAATGGAATATATAGTGAAAGATAGCTTTTGTTTGGTCCCATCACGCAGATAACAGTAAGATAATGGGTTTGTAACAAACCAAAATCATTAAAAACCGAGAAAGCTATAGCTATAGAAAAACGCCCAAGATATTTAATTTTTATTCCTCAAATATTCTTGATCAAATACCGTGCCAATAGCTTCTTGTAATGATAAATAAATGGGGTCAGATTGAGTCCACACAAAGATGATTTGAAACAGTGGGAAGCTGACAGCCAAGAAAAATATACGATCAAATTGATTTTAGAGGATAGGATGCTAAATTGGAATACGATGTTTGAGCTCGCTTTTTATTATCTAGCTCTTTGGTTGAAGGCCATCGATTTTAATTTCTTCTATACTGGGAATGACTTATTTAGAGGCTCTAATGGTATTTTGAAATGGTCAAACAAGTGATGATCGAGTGTTCTTCACTTTCATTTTTTATTATTTTCTTTTTCATTTTACAATTATTCTATATTATATACAATTAAACTCTATTTTTTCATCCAGGAACTTCCAAGATAGCTATAATTAGCCAACATAAACAAGTATAAACAATTGCCCACTGCATCATAAAGTCTCAGCTTACCCTTAAGCTTTGCCAAAAAAAAAAAAAAGTAGAATAGACCAGGTTCCTCTAAGCAAACTACATGTCACATATTCTTTAATGATTCATGTCAATCTATAAACAAAACGGTTTTGGGCGAATCGTTATAGGACAGCGATCTGAAAGACCTCTTTAGAGACCAGACAGCTTGTAGCTGCTGAAGCTCAACATCCAATGAAAGCTTGCAAAAGCTTTATCTGCTCATAGATCGTTCTCGAAATCAAGAATACCTCCTTCCAGTCAATGAAAATTCAATAAGATCACCAGAAGATATGAAAGTACTGAAAGCGCTCGATCCACTTCTATTAACCAAACCACTCCTCTGCGAAGTACTGAAACTTGTTTTGATGATTGTTGATTTAATACCAAGTTATAGTAAATAACTTGAGATTTTCTGGTATAAGAGAAGTTTTGTCAAAATTTTAGTAATTTTTTTTTTTGTTGTGGTTGTATATAAAAAGTTAAAATATATAGAAATTAAAATAGATTTTCTCATGACACCAACAGATATATTTGTTTGGAAAAAATTATTTTTCCACATATTTCTTTGTTATTTTGATAATTAAAATAAAAATATATAAAAATTCTCATTGTTAGAGAAAATATAAAACTATTCTTTGTAACTGATCTAACGATTTAAATTTTTAAATAAAAATAATACTTTGACACTAATGATTTAATTGAAGGTAAAAAAAATATATCTTTTCATTTAAAATTATAATTTTTTATTGATGGAATTCTTTTTTTTTAAGACAAAAATATATTTTCTTAAAGCATGATTTTTTAAATAAAAACTTACCAAAAATAAAAATAAAAAGTATGTGCCCTTCCAACCAGGGGCGGAATTAAAGGGGGACAAGAAAATATTTCAATTTGTTTTATTACCTAGTGTTTAAATATGGGAAGATGGAATGTTTTTTATTTTATTTTAAATAGATAGTAAATATATTTGCTAAAAATTATAGGATCACTTTAAAACTCCTATCTAAGTTGAAAGAAGAACATAAAGTTACCTTAACATAAAAGTTAAAAGATAGACATAAAAATACAAATAACAAGTGAAAAAGTTAAAGCAGATTAATAAACCTATTCATTAATTTATCTTTCATTAAACAAAACAAGGTAATTGATTATTGATATCCTAAATTTAAAATTTATTTTTGTTTTATTTTGAGATGTTTGTTAAGATTTTATGATGTGTTTTTTTTTTATTTATAATTATGCTATTTTTTTCTTAGATCTGCTAGTTTTACCATTTTTTTAATCCTTGTTATAGTGCTTTATTTTTCTAATTAATTTGATATATTTTATGGGTTTGTTTTTATTATGCTAAGATTTATTTTATGTTTTGTTTTTAGCAGAGTCATCAAAATTACCAGTTTTTTTTCTCACAATATATGTTTTGATTTTAGTTTGAATCATGAACAAAATAAAAAGAACTAATTTTTTTGGGAAAAAAAAGAAAAATATTAATAAGAACCAACTCTAATGTATAATGTTGAAATTATGGTTGAGTAGCCTCAATATGCTTCAATTTGCTAAGAACTTGCATTGACTAGTGAATCACCTACTACTAGAATCGACATCGCTTAAAAACACAGGGGCCTTAGGCCAGTATATATCGCTGCTTCAGAGATTTAGGGCAAGAGATCCATACCATGGAAGCTTAAGAGTGTCTTTCCACCATCCTTGTTTTGAACAGTTGCAACAAACTTTATCCAGTCTTGTGATGATCTCAGAAAAGGTTGGTCTGGCAACAGGTTCTCACTGCCGACATTCATCAATCAACCTACATGAAGATCAAGATGATTCCCAAAAAAATTAAGCTATCTCATTTCTATGAGCAAGACAACAGCGGGTCAAGCTCAAGTAGAGATTGAAAATTGGGTTTCTTATAGTATATACTGTCTGCATTTATCAATTTTTCACAAAATAATTGAAAATTAAATTAAAAAAAAGGATAATTATTGGAAATTACAAAGATAAATTTAAAAAAAATACATAATCAACGTAAGAAAAAATATTATGAGGGTGACGTTATTTTTTCCTTCGGTACAACCAAACCCTTACTTAATCTCTTGAATTAATGCACACTTTAGGATCATTTATTACTTTTAATTATTGTGTGCTGACTCTAACTTTCTTTGATATATACTCCTACCCTTAATTTTGGGAAGCTCCCAGCCGATATCACGGTGTGAGAACATTTAAGATATTTAATATTTATTTATCAAAATCTACTTGCCAAAAAAGCCATTATAATTCTCTAAATAAAAAAATAAGATAACCCTAGCAATGCTGCATATGAAAACAAAATAAAAAAAAAATCCTAGAATTATTATTAATTTTTTTAGAAAACCGTTTATCTTATTAATTAAACTAACAAAATGTAGAAAATCTAATAAACATGAGAGCGCTGAAAGTTTCTATAATTCCAGCATCCAAACAACACAATCCATCTTACTCTCTCTCCCTACCAAAGAAGAAAAAACAACTCTCCAACCGAACCGTAAGCCTCCACCGTCTCTATCACCTTGATTCTGGCCAAAGCTCCTCCACTTCGCCGTGACAAAACGACATCTTCTCCCCATTTTCTCGATTACAGCTTCATTTTTGTAATGACACCTTCTCTTCCTCAGTGACCAACACAGTAGCACCAATGACGACTAGTGTTCCTTGCACAACAGATGCAGGAGCATTGAGCATTGCAGCAACAGCTAAGCAGTGGTGAGAAAGTATAGATCTGGACAAAGAGGAATGAGAGAGGTGCAGACCAAAACTTTCAGGTGTCTGATCTCTCCTCTACAAGACAGTGACCATCAACACCATCATCGATTAACAAAGCATCGAGCGGCGTTTATGGCGGGTTGGTCCACACCCTAATCGTGGCAGTTCCCTGGCGCGTGCTTTCACGCGCCGCCAATGCCTCCTCGCTTGCCAGCATTGTCTCAGCCTCTTTCTATCCACCTCATCCAGTGTAGAACGCCGATCTCAAAACCTAAATAATTTTTTACATATTCTTGAATTTTATAGTCGCCGATAATCTTATGCGAGGATTTTTTTTTTTTTATCTGCGGAATCATTAATTTTATGATTGGGGGTGTTTAGTTAAGAAAAAAAATATATTCTCAAGTACTTTTCAACTAAATGTTAAAATAAAATAAATGGTAGGGTTATTTTTATATTCTAAAAACACATCAATCTATAAACTGATAAGTATAAATGTTAAAATAAAATAAATCTATAAACATATTCTGCTCATAGATCAATCTATAAATGTTAAAATAAAATAAATGGTATATTCTGCTCATAGATCGTTCTCGAAACCAAGATAGAGCACCTCCTTCTAGTTAATGGAAATTCAATAAGATCAGCAAAAGATATGAAAATACTAAAATTAAGCCGTTGCGGCCAGATTAAGTATGTTTTCCACATGTATGTAATACTCCTTTGAATGAGAACAGAGTCATTTACTGGTCATCCCTTATCCAATGATCCAATTCTTCAAATGCCTAGCCTCAAAGTTACGGCAAGTCAGTCATGTGTATTTTCAATTTATATACACTTTTGCAATAATATTTATATGCTTACTTGATTGAATTGTTATTATCTGGAGGTTGTCGACGGATAATAATATCCAGTTAATGGATGGATACAATAAGTAAACTTAAAGATTAAATAGGTAATATATTATCAAAATTAATAATCATCAAGTTAAATTATCTTTATCATCTCATCATTAATAACCAAACTAATACAAAGAGTCATTACAATCATTTGATGGATCTGATAACTTTACATGATTAGCTTCATCATCTTCTTCTAGCGTTCGATGTGGGGTGAGAAAAGGTTTAGGAGGCATTCGTAGGGATTCAACATCCGATTTCAGCATCTCTACAACTTTATGCATTGAGGGACGATCAATAGGTTTCAATTGTATGCACCACAATGCCACAATAATCATCTTTTTTTTTGTTTTTTCTTCATGTTCTATGGCATCTTCTTGTACTTCTATGTCCTTTCCTTCACTAACTTGGTCATAAACCCATGATGGAAAGTAAATTTGGCTTGAATGACTTGCCGATACATTCAAGTTCTTTCTTCTTCCTACCATTTCCATTAATAACATCCCGTAACTATAAACATCAGTTTTGTCAGAGACATGTCCAATATTCTTATAAAATAGTTCGGGAGCCATGTATCCTATTGTTCCTCTAGCAGCACTCAAGGACACAATGTTATTATTTGCTGGGTACAATTTGGCTAGTCCAAAATCTGAAATTTTCGGAACAAACTTGTCATTAAGAAGAATGTTGTGAGGCTTGATATCAAAATGTAAGATTTGCATATCACAACCTTGATGTAGATATTCAATGCCACGAGCTATTCCAAGAGAAATCTCATACATTTTCTCATTGCTTAGTGGGATGCTACCCTCCCTAGAAAAAATATACTTTTCAAGAGACCCATTAGGCATGAATTCGTATATAAGAGCACGTTTTGATCCCTCAACAGTGAAGCCTATAAGTTGCACGACATTGACATTGTGAATTCTTCCAATTGTGGCAACTTCGTTCATAAAATCTTGTCCGTTATCTTTTAACTTGTCCAATATTTTAACAACTGCAAAACGACCACTACGAAGCTTTCCTTTATACACTGAGCCAGAGCCTCCTTCACCCAACTTATCTTTAAATCCGTTGGTTATCTTCTTAATTTCTGAGTAAGTGTACCTTATCGGCATGAGATCATTATCATGACTTTGCAAGAATTTTTCAATGTCCTCGTACATGGATAAATGTTGTCTTCGCCATTTATAAATTAGGAAAGCTAGGAAACATGGAAGCCCACATGGAAATAGTAACACATGATATATCACTGTATAAAAACATTCGAAACATATCAAAACATTTTACAAATGCTTCAATGATTTTAGTAACAACTATACATGTGTGATTAATTTTTCATTCTAATTCTCTAATTTCAAAATCTGGTCCTCATGCCTCTCAACACTCTAATATATACCTCATGAAATTGAAAACAAAACAGTATCCATGCAAGTCTATGATATAAACAATAAAGGGAACCATAAAAGCTTTCATTTCAATATATAATCGATATTATGATGCTAGGCACTTAGAAAAACGGACAACATAAAAAAATCTAATTGTTTTTATATAATAAGATCATTGACTGAAAGAAAAAATATAAAAAAAGTTAATTTTCTATAGAAAAAGTAATTAAATACTTTCAAAGTACTCTGTGTTTGATTAGAACATTTTCCATCTAATGCTTTAAAATTATTGTTTATAATTGAAAACAAGAGTAGAAAGAATATTAGATACATTAATTTGATGCAAAAATAATATAAATTTAACCTAAAGTTAAAATTGAAATTGTAGGGAGTCATCATAAATATTTAAATTTCAACGACTTAATTTCTACAACTAAATAAATTTAATGAAAAGAAGTAGAAGCTACTGGATAATATATATTTATTGTTTCACAATAAGCTGATAAAAGCAAAGTAAAATACTTACCGATAAGGGCAAGTGTCACAGCGGGAAAGAATATGAGAAAGCGTAGTAAAATTGAAAGGGTGCTCATCCGGTTACAATAACCTGCCAAATAAATAAAAAATAAAAAATGATGAATGATTTACCCCTCATGTAGTTATTTGACTGTAAGGGAGAAAATGATTGAAAATCAATTCATTCAAATTAAAAGCATTGTAAATTATAAAATAAAGGTCATTTACGAAGAAAATGCGAAAAGTAAATGTATCGTTTTGAAGAACATGTAAGACCGTAACAGTCCTCACCTTCAAAAGAAAGGTCTCCCAGCGACCATACTTACCATGTATAAAGATTATTATATGTTTTGTAATATGTTATTTAAATAAAACTAAATCATACAATTTTTATTTTATTTTTAAAAGTTATATAAATTAAAAAATATATTATTTTTTTGAGCCCCCAGCAAATAATCCTAGTTATGCCCCTACTTCCAACTATTGTTTGTGACTAATGATTTCATGCATGACTTTCAAAAACATGATCAATAAAACCTTTGGAATAATTTTATATAATCTGTTTACCTGTCTAATTAACCTTTAATTTGACCTCCTCTTTAATTTGATAATTAAATTGATATATGCAATTATTGATCTAGCCAGCATGTTCATAAGTTTAAAAAGCTTAACCATTATTTCATTAATTTCTTCACCAATTAGATCATAATCTTCGCATCACTTGAGATCTTCACCAAGAAATTTTATAGGATTACTCTCTTTTCACTCTTTTCTTCTTCTCACTATCTTGGTGTGCATATAGGCTTGAATACATTGCCTATTTATAAACAAAAATGAGGGTATAATGATCATAAATTTAGAAGGAATATATATCTAACAACTCATCCTCCACTCATACTCCATCAATTATAATAATTCATCCTTCACTCATAGTTCACTAATTACAACTCATATCTCACTAAAATCTCGTCAGTTATGCTAACTAATTAAATAACTTTACAAGCATCAACTTCACTCTCATATTGGTTGCCATCACAAGACATTTGAATTATCAAATCAATTCCTTTGAATTACTCCTTGTCAATATGGTATTTTATTTCATCATTTAACACTAAAGAGACCTAAAACAAATAAATTTAAAAATTTAAAATTAAAAGTTTATTTTCAATTTTATTTATAAGATAATTTAATAAACTTTTTAATTAAAAATCCATATATCTCTAACTATCTTAAATAAAAGGATTCATAAGACTTTTACAATTATATTGGCAAATCATAATAATACTCTCATAAGTAGGAGACCACGAAATTAAAGTCTTTGGAAAAACTTTCGCTATATATATATATATTTTATACTTCAAAATAAAAGAATGATTGATTTGAAAAAATCAACAAAAAAACATTAAATTACAAAGTAAATATTTTATTTTCACAAAAAATTCATGAACAAATTATTATAAAATACTTTGTATATCATGTCCACATGTAATTATTCAAAAAATAAATTGTTAATATTATCATAAAAAATCTAATCATATTTGAAAATTATAGCATATATAATCGGGTACTTTTAAAATCTCTTCTTTATAATTCAATTAAAATCGAGATTTTTACAGTAATCTTTAAAAAATAATAATTAAAAAGAGGGGGGAAATGATGGCAGATAATTATCAAATACGGTAAAAGTCGAATAGTGAAGGTAAAGTTATTAATTGCCTGAACGTAATGTCTTGCCACGTTGAAGTATAAAATTGGGTGCCGTTGTTTTCACAATCAAATTCATATTTTTGGTAGCTAATTAATATTATGGATATTGCCACCAGAGCGCTTCAAGCACTGCAAGAATGGTTTGTGATATAGTTTTCTGGAAAGTATAATTATTTAGATTATTTTTCAATGATCCAATTCTTCAAATGCCTGCCTCAAAGTTACAGCAAGTCAGTCATGTGTATTTTCAATTTATATACACTTTTGCAATAATATCTATATGCTTACTTGATTGAATTGTTATTATCTGGAGGTTGTCAACGGATAAATAAAAAATAAAAAATAAAAAATGATGAATGATTTACCCCTCATGTAGTTATTTGACTGTAAGGGAGAAAATGATTGAAAATCAATTCATTCAAATTAAAAGCATTGTAAATTATAAAATAATAAAAATATATAAAATAAAGGTCATTTACGAAGAAAATGCGAAAAGTAAATGTATCGTTTCGAAGAACATGTAAGACCATAACAGTCCTCACCTTCAAAAGAAAGGTCTCCCAGCGACCATACGGCTGCATCTCAAGAAAAAAGAAAAGGTCAACTTATCATTTTAATTGAAGTGAAGAACATTTATTAAAATATAAAATAAACCCTTAACACATAAACGGAAACCAAGCAATATTGGAGCATTACAATATAAAATAAAGCAAATATTGTATGCATAATCATAATACAGTACTTGAGGTATGCTGAGAGAGAGAGAGAGAGAGTACGTACGGCATGGTTCTGTGTAATCGTTAAAGCAATAGTTGTTCTTCACGGTGGCTTCATCAAGGTTGCAGCGGTTCTCTTTGCCATAATCACAACAGAAAGAGAACCATGAAAGCTCGAACCCATATACCAAAATATCATGGACATCTGTATACGTCATATTTCTCATATTTTTTGGCACAGAATAAATCAAATTTATACGGCACAAGTCAGGTACATCGTTGATCTGCTCATCAACCATGACATAGGAATGACCTTCCATATCGACACAGCTGGGAGAAGAAATACTGCTAGACGAAGAAGAACTATATGCAGTACCACTGCCATTTTTGCAAGAAGAAGCATCCATAATATAATCTGGAGGATTCAGCATTTGATTCTTGCAACATAAAAAAGTTAACACAGAACTGTCTGGCCAATTTATCTTATAATAATAGGAGCGAAGCACTTCTTCTGTAAAAGAATGGTGAGGGATGGAGGAGCAATCATCCTTCTGAACAGCAGCATCCACAAGTCGAATTGTGAAGTCACTGTAATTAATTGCTTGGACATAATACTTTACCATATTCAAGTATAAAGTTGGACGTACGTTGTTTTCACAAGCAAGTTCAAAAAGCTTGTTGCCACAGCTCTGGGGATCGGTATTTAGTCGAAAAGGGTGGCTAATATTATGGATATTGCCACAAGAAGAAGGAGCGCAGTAATTGCTGGTCTTCATTCTAGCACTGCAACTATGGTGGGAGGATAGGATCACTAGAAAAGGGAGGGCTGCATATGCACCGAAGAGGTGCCTTGATACTCTACTGAACATTGAGAGAAAAACTTTCTTTGGGAAACCAAATAATGGCTTTGTTACCTTTTGCTCAAAAGATGTAAATAATGTCTTGGGAACAATACTCGTCGACAGGCTCGCATACCATCTCGGCCACAAATTGAAGTCTTCGAGTTATTAAATAGTCTACACTTACAAAGCCCATTCAATATTTTTGAAATTTCCGAAAAGAGGAGGCTTCCTTGAAGTTTCCAGTCAATGAGAGGGGAAAAAAAGGCAAGGAAAGAATGTGGTGCCATTCAATATTTAAATATTGAAGGGGTTACAATATGAAAACGATGCAAAACGACGTCGTTTTGCAAAACTCTATTGAAAACGACTACGTTTCTTTTTTTAAAGGGGTTACAATATGAACCGATGTCTTTAGCCTTGGAGAATGAAAATTCACAATATATATTTGGTTTTGTTAGGATCAATTTCACCCTCTATATTGGTTGCCATCACAAGACATTTGAATTATCAAATCAATTCCTTTGAATTACTCCTTGTCAATATCGTATCTTATTTAAAATTTATTTGACCATCAAACACTAAAGAGGCCTAAAACAAATAAATTTAAAAATTTAAAACTAAAAGTTTATTTACAATTTTATTTATATGATAATTAAATAAAAATTTTAATTAGAAAGCCATGTAAATAAAAGGATTCATAAAAATTTTACAATTATATTTGCAAATCGTAATAATACTCTCATAAGTAGGAGACAACGAAACCAAAGTCTTTGGAAAAACTTTCACCCAACCCTTAATTCTTAACAATATATATTATAATTATTAACTATATATATATATGGGTCCAATGACTTGTTACGAGATTGCGTCATAAAATTATAGATTTAACTACAATACTGGAAAAAAAAATTTGATTAAAAACAAAAACAAATCTATTTTTTCTACATAAATTTAAAATCTGAAATGCTTAGCTGATTTTTGGAAATATTATTTTTTTCATGAAATTTTTTAAATTTTTAATAATTGAGTATTTTAGGAATTTTTTATTTCTTAAAACTTTTAAAATTTTCATTTTGTTGAAAAATATTAATATATTATGTTGTTTTGAGAATAATACTTCTTGTTAGGTATTATGGTGTAAGGTATCTTTTAAAAATTCTTTTTGTTTGAAAATATATTAAAATAATATCATGTATCTATAATTTTAATGTTAGTGTTAGCTAAAATAAAAGAATAATTAATTTTTTAAAAAATATTACTATGTTATATAGTCTTGAAACTAGTTTTATTGACTACCTCTCCTAACAATTGCAATTTTTAGGAATGAAGTCGTGTTCTCACTCTTACGAGGACACACACAAATTGTATATAACCCATAAAGATGGAGAAAGCATCACTGATTTGAATAGAACCGGTTCCCTGTTGTCCAAATTGCTGACCTGAAGTATAACTGTGAGTGCTGAAGTTCTGGGCTGAGCCATTGCCATGACTGCCACGATATGAATTGTTGTGGTTGTTATGTCTCCAGCCCCTGCGAAAACAACCTCGTCTGCCAGTACTGAAACTAGAGTGATGTTGTACAAAGAACGCAGTTTGCTGCTACATTGGAGTTGGTAACAAGAGAGCTGTTACGGAAGGTTGGAGAGCAACTTTGTGGAAAAATTGATGTGTAAAAAGATTGCTATGAAAATCAGTGTAAGAGATGGGATTAGCCTTAGGAGACAAGCTGGTGATAAGATTCTTAAAGTCACCGTGTAACCTCCAAAATACATACAAGTTGAATTCTACTAATAAGATCGGTTTGCTAGCTGCAGCAAATTTATCAAACAAGGTCTTTGCCTTCTGCAAGTAAATGCTGACAAAATCATCATTCTAATGTAAATCTCAAAATGAACCATGAAGTTGCATAATCGGCGAATTAAAAGCAGAGGCAAGAATTGTTTCTAGCATTCTCCAGATATCATGGAAAGTTACAATCCACAACCAAATACATAACTTTACCATAATAATCTTTGACAATTCCATCAATTTAATCTTTTGTTCTTTTGTATTTGTAGATCAAACAATTTCAAAATGGAAGTGTACAATTTCAACTCACTGATTTATAGATCTAACGAATTCAACATGGAAGTGATGGTACTCATCTATTCTTATAATAGATGCAGAATAATGCATTCCGCGTGAAAAGGTAAGGTTAAGTCCTGTGTATATATAACTATTAAATAATTAAAGAAAGATCCATATTAAAGTTAATACATTTAAAACAAGATAATTAACTTTAGTTTATTTTTAAAATATTTAATATCACTAACTAATTAAGAAATTGAATTTTGATAAAGTTTTACATATAAAGCAGAAATTATCTACTTAGTTAATTTTAAATACTTTAAATTATTTTTATCTTTTAAATAAAATAAATATCAGCATGATATTGCAAAATAATCCTAAAACCCATGATCCAAAAGTTCAACTACTAATGCTAAAGTGAGGTTGCAACATTTTGTTTTGTGTATTTTTTGCTTCCACGTATAGTATTTGCGGTACCATATACAATTGAAGCAATTTTACAACAAATTTGCATAATCTTTAATGGAGGTTGCATTTATAAATTAATTTGGAATGGTGGTACCGTAATCATTAGGGTAGATTTACATCATATTATATATAGTATCGCTACACGATGTCAGGCGATAGCTCCACTCTTCTTTGTTTGTTTAACAAAAAGAATAAATATTTTTTTCCTTGATTTGGGAAAATAAAAATTTTATTGGAATCGTCGTCTAGTAATTTGAGGGAACTAGAAATCTAAAATTAAACACCGATCCTAGAGATTCAGGTACTGGATTAGTTATAATTAAGGAAAGGTAGACACCACCCTTAAAACATCCTTTTAGAGAAAGGTTACCCTTACTTATGTTTTTTTTATTTGATTCAAATGCTATTATATTTTTTAGCTTATTTGCAAATTTTTTAAGATGGTTAACGTCGATCCCTAAAAATAGGAGACGTGTTAAAAATGACATCAGTCCCTAAGACTAGGAGACTTTGTCTAAAATGTCGATGTTTGTCCCTAAAACGGAGAGTTGCGTCTGATTTACGAAAACAAATAATAATGGACATAATCCATATTTGGTATTTAAATTTTTAACATCGGTCCTTTTCTGTAAATAAAAGAGACGTGTCGACAAATAATATTTATTTTATAAAACAAAATTATTTTGATATTGTTAAGAAATGGGTATATCCATATTTGAGAATCGGGTTTTGACCCATGAATAGTGATATGATAAAATCGGTGTTGGACTCGCGTCGTTATTTATTTTAAATTTATTTTTGTTTTTTTACATGCAAAAAAAATTTACAAGTATTTATATATAAAAATATCAAAAATACCATAAACAATTACCTGAGTGCCACTGTATAGGTAAAAGACTGAAATACCCTCGGATTTATCGAAAATTTACGAAAATGACACTGGCGGCGTGTGTGCCTCATGCACGACCACTGTTGGAGGCGGTGAAATTTTCCAGCGAGCTTCCAGCTAACAGCTGGTTGATTCTGATAAATCTGAGGGCGAGGATTTTGATGGTGGTGGTCTCGACGGCTGTTGGTGGCTGATGAGGGAGAATCGTCGACTTGAAGCTCCGGTTGGCCGATTTTGTCGCGGCCCTTTTCTGGCTAGATTTGGCGGTGAAAACGCGTAAAATAACCAGGGTTTTGCTTTAGAGGAGGTGATGCACCTTTCTGTGGTGGTTTGGCAGCTTAAAACGACCAGACATGGAAGATCGGAGGAGAGAGAGAATCGCCGGCGAGAGGAGAGAGGAGAGGGGGGCTCTAAGATTGTGCTACGGTGCGAACACACTCATGGTGCACCGGTGCGTCTGAAGCCTATGAACCGTTGGATCGCGAATGAATAGATCATGCGGCTGTGATTGGCTTGATCTGCAAGTTGATCGAACGGTTCAGATGGTTTAAGCTTTATTCTGGTGTGGCGCAGTGTACCGAGGTTTGGTACACTTGATGACGTGACACAACAGGATCGAAGGAAAGATTATTTTAAAGGCTTAGATGGATTTGAGTTTTAATCTGGTGTGGTAAAGCCTATTGTATCCTAAAAAATCAAAGGCCCAGATTTAAACACTATTAGATCTAACGGTTAGGATATTTTTGGTATTTTTCAAATTGTTTTAAAAAGAAATCAATATCTTACTCGCGTGAAGAAAAAGTAGAAAATAGGTGAAAAGTATCAAATACTAATACAAATAGTAATTGCTCGGATTCAGATTTCTCTTCTTTTTTTTTTTTTTTTTTTTTTTTCTTTTTTT
>NW_011500086.1:308063-323321 GCF_000495115.2 Populus euphratica
TAGCCAATGAATAGGGGACAAGGAATCACAGATTGTGCAAAATTTTCAACGTACAGCTGCACAGCCACTATCGGCAAAAATCCTCAGCCTACTATGATAAAATTATATTATTTTTTTGTTTTATTATATATAATAATAATATTTATTTATAGGGGTAAAATTAAAAACTCAAATCAGTATTAGAAAAAGCTTTTCAACCTCTAAAAATTAATTTTAATTACCGAAAAAATCTTTATATGGGTATCAACTCGATGGACCGGGTTTTTTGACCAAAAATAACAGTTTTGACCAAAACATAGCCTGAAATTCATTTTTTTATCCCGGTCGACATGGTGGGACTCGTATTGACCCGATGGACTTGGTTTTGACCTGAAATGGCCCAAAACTCATTTTTCATTCTGGTCGACATGGTTTAATCCGTATTGACCTGGTGGACTCGATTTTCATCGAAAGATGTGGTTTACTCGAGAAAATATATTTTAAACTTCTTTTTTTTATTATGAATAATCAAATAAAATAACATTTGAGAAAATCTTAGTGAATCCAAAATTGGGTTACAATAGTTGCCCCCTCTTTACAATGTTTATGGTGCAAAGGCATTGGAAATTTTATTTTCTTTTGACTTTGCATAGTAAGTTTTGTAAAGAAAAGTGATGGAGGTGTTGAAAAACATATATTTTTCAATTGGTCTAATTCTTATGGGTGACCTGCCTAAGTGAAAAACATGAAAGTGTTTTCAATCTTGATTTTGTGAAATACATGAAAGTAATTTCAATAATGGTTTTCTAAAATACATGAAAGTGATTTCAGATTAGTTTTGTGAAATACATGAAAGTGATTCCATCATTGATTTTGTGAAATACATGAAAGTGATTTCAGGTTAGTTTTGTGAAATATATGAAAGTGATTTCATCAATGGTTTTCTGAAATACATGGAAGTGATTTCATCATGATTTTGTGAAATACATGAAAGTTATTTCATCATTAATTTCCTGAAATACATGAAAGTGATTGCAGATTGATTTTATAAAATACATGAAAGTGATTTCATCAATGATTTTGTGGGTTAATGAAAACTTCTAAAGGAATTAATATTTGTATGACTCATCTGATTTATAAATCGATTTCAAAGATGATGAAAGCTTCTCAAGAAAGTCTTATATCTACGGTTGAGATCTGATTTGCAATCGATCTTAGAGATAATGAAAGCTTCTTAAGAAAGTCTTATATCTACGGTTGAGATCTGATTTGCAATCGATCTTAGAGATAATGAAAGCTTCTTAAGAAAGTCTTATATCTACGGTTGAGATCTGATTTGCAATCGATCTTAGAGATAATGAAAGCTTCTTAAGAAAGTCTTATATCTACGGTTGAGATCTGATTTATAAATTGATCTTAGAGATGATGAAAGCTTCTCAAGAAAGTCTTATATCTATGGTTGAGATCTGATTTGCAATCGATCTCAGAGATAATGAAAGCTTCTCAAGAAAGTCTTATATCTACGGTTGAAATCTGATTTGTAAATCGATCTTAGAAATGATGAAAGCTTTTCAAGAAAGTCTTATATCTACGGTTGAGATTTGATCTTCTGTTCAAAATAATAGTAGGAGTAGAATCCTTATAAATCACGCAGTATTTGGTGGCATACATCATCAACTTCTTGTATTTCAAGCCTTTCAAAGTTCTCAACTCTTAAAGTTTTAATCATGTCTTCCTCTTCTTCCAATGCTAACCCAAATCTTGTTCCTGCAGTAGAGCCTATAGTTTGGCGTACTACTTTTGAAGTGAATGGTCGTCCAGTTACAATAGAAGATACTATAATGGACAATGAAGATATTGCTATAGCCGTGGCTAGAGACATGATCCTTCCCCGTGATGAAACAATTCTGGCAGCCAGGACTGATATTGAAGTAGTGAATTAGTCACTTGCTCTCAGTATCAGAGCTAATTCATCTTTGGTAACGTTGCAGAGTGTCTTCATGCCGAAAGACTTGAGTTGAATACTCAGGTTCCTAATCTCCTTCATCAGATCGAGAATTTAAGGAAAAGACTCTGTGATGAAAGACGTCACAGAAACAACTTGGAGAGGAGAAACCACGAGTTGAATACGCGTGTTGACTTTTGGAGGGACTATGTTAACACACGACACCTCGAGTTCAAGGAACAGATGGAGCGTATGCATAAATAATTTGAAGAATTTTGAGGCATGATTAATCATCAAGATGACAATATCCCCAATTGTCCTCGTACTATTTAACATTTGTACTTGTAAACCCTTTTTTCATGAATAAAATCCATCTTTCTTGTCTTCATTTATGAATTTTGCTTTTATGAAATTGCCATATTTGATGTGATTAGAAGAACTTCATTTTGTCTGAATCTTGTTGGATCCCGTTGGGAATTTTGTTTCAAGAAATATCTACAAGACAAATATGCAATGCTTATACAGTTAGATGATATGCAATGCATCTTACCTTTTTGAAATATAGATCCCCCATTCATCTTGTTTGAGGATCTTGAATTTTAGTAAGCTCTTTTAATTCACACGTCTTTCAAATCTACTCAAGCTAACCCATGTTGTTTAGTTCTCCAAGATAAGCTTTGTTTGAGTTTCCCAATAATCACTACCCTTTTCTCCATTGGTTACTTTGCTGAGAGCATTAGTTTCTCTCTAGCCCGACATTGTGTTGTTGGTAACATTTCCATTGTTGAAGATTCTTTAACCAATCCACATGGTCAATATATAAGGATTATCCTACTTCACTTGGGATTTCCATATCTAAAGATGTCTCAGTTATCATATTGTCTCACTGATCATATTATAAGAGTCAACAATCTCATTTCATAGATACTGCATAATCACGCTATTTTCATCCCCATACTAGAAGAAGTCTATAGTTTTATCATGTATATCTTCCACTAGGGAAGCAAATTTCTTTGTGCCATTAGGAATTTGGTGATTGCTTCTCTGCCCCTGGAAGAATTATAGTGACTGCTTCGCTGCCGCTGGAAGAATTAACTGTCTCTTTTCATTTCCTCCTTTGCTTTTGTTGTCATTAGAATCTTTGATTTTCTAACATTACCTCTTGGTGTGTCATATATCTGTCTTCTTCACAAAGAAAACCTTTTTTTTCAAAAATAATTTTTCAAAAGATCTCTTTTGTTTTTAAAAACTGAAACACTCAATGTCTGTTTATAACAATGTTCAAGGAACTCTAGGGATTTGTGTTAAATCTCTTAGTAAAAGTAATCTCAGATGAAGGTAAGTGATGAGATGACCTTCTGCTTTGGTTTTCAAAGTATTCAAGTAATTGCTTGAATGTATTTTAAGGGAAAAGGAAAATTTTCCTTTTATTTTTAGAAACACTTCTTTTATCAGCATGAATAATAATGAGTAATTATTTACTACGCCATGACTCTTATTAAAAAAGTATCTTATATTTTGAGAACAATGTTTATTGATCCAGGTTGCTTTCTTGATTAGAAAGGACTTTAAAGGCATGTAATGTATTTTATGGCTCAAGGCTATAAAAGAAAGAGTATTTCATAAGCTCAAAAAGTATTTAAGGGTTTAAAAACTATAGATCACTGTTATCTTATCTTCGTCTTTCCTTTTGCTATCTTGACAACAATAATGATGCTAAATATTCCAAATTAGGAATTTCTTTTTCTTTTCTCATATTTGTTGGGAATTTTCTCAATTATTTGGAATTTTTATTGAATTCCTTGTTGTCAGACTTCATAAGCTCACATGCCTTCAAGACGATTTCCATAATCATTTCTTTCTTTTTGCCCCTTAGTGTAGGGTGTGATTTTAGTTAAGGTTCTTATGAAAGAAAAAGATTTAAATAGACTCGGCTCAAATTGGGACTGCAAAGGATAATTTTAAAGAAAGTGAAAGGAATATCAAATATGGCATTTCCTCATTTCAAGTAAGATCAGTTAAAACCAATAAACTTTGTCCACATCCAGCATAATACTTTGGATTTATAAGATACCATGTTTTGCAAGTCCATGACAAACTAATATACTACCAACCATTATTCATGCTGATAAAATGTAGGTCCAAGACAGAATTTAAGTGATAGTTGTTCCAATTGCATGTTTTTGACTTCTATGGTCATCTCTTTCGAGGGAATTGCTTTGAACATTATCCTAAACAAATCATTGATTTATTTCATTGAAATCATAAACAAAATCAATTCTTTTAAAACCTCATTTAAGAAGAATGAGTTCTCTTGTAAAAAAGTTTGAAAGATCAAATTGTTAAGCCATTAAGATCATGCATGGGCTTTTTGGCGAGGTATATGCAAAGAGAATTTCCTGGCCAAAACTTCATTTAATTGATTTTGATTGGATGAAACACATCATACATAATATTTTTTCATAGAATTAAAATTCACAGGCCTAGGTAAATCATCTCCATCCATCCTAGTTAACAACAGAGCCCCTCAAGAGAATGCTTTCTTCACTATATATGGGCCTTCATAGTTTGGTGCCCACTTGCTTCGGTCTTCACTTGGTAGTGTTAAGATTTTTCTTAGTACAAAATCCCCTTCTTTGAATTCTTTTGGTCGGACTTTCCGGTCATATGCTTTGGCTATCCTTCTTTGGTATAGTTGGTGATGACAAATTACAGCCAACCTCTTCTCACTTATCATGTTTAGCTGTTCATATCTCACTTTAACCCATTCAGCTTCATCTAGTTCAGATTCTATTAGTACTCTCAAAGATAGAATTTCTACTTTCAAAGGCATCACCGCCTCCATCCCAAATACTAATGAGTAAGGTATAGCTCCAGTAGACGTTGTTACTACTGTGCGATATATATGTACAGCAAAGGGAAGCATCTCATGCCAATCCTTATAAGTGACTACCATCTTCTGGATAATCTTCTTGATATTCTTGTTTGCAGTTTCGATAGCACCATTCATCTTTGGTCTGTAGAGAGATGAGTTTGAATGTTTAATTTTCCACTTCACACACAATTCTGTGATCATTTTTTCATTAAAATTCTGGGTGTTATCGGTCACTATCTTCTCAAGTGAACCGTACCGACAGATTAAATCTTTCTCAATGAAACACTTGACCACCTTTTGAGTTACATGAGCATAAGAGTTGGCCTCCACCCATTTTGTGAAGTAATCAATGGCTACTAAGATAAATTGATGCTTATTGCTGGCCTTTGGGTTGATTGGCCTAATCACATCTATTCCCCACATTGCAAACGCCCATGGTGATGTCATATTAAATAGAGGAGCTGGAGGTGCATTTATGTTATCACTATACACTTGACATTTATGACATTTCCTGATATAATCGATGCAATCTTTCTCCATGGTCATCCAAAAGTACCCAGATTATTGCAATTGTCTAGTCATCATATGCTCACTTGCATGAGTTGCACAAATTCCTTCATGAATTTCTTGCAATGCTACCTTAGCTTCGATTTCATCTAGACATCTTAGTAAGGTTCCATTGAATAACCTTTTGTATAGAATTTCTCCATCCACGTAAAATTCCAGAGCTAACTTTCTCAAAGTCTTCATATCTGTTTTAGATGCCCCTAAGGGATACTCTTGATATTGGATAAACTGCTTGATGTCATAAAACCATGGATTCTCATCTATTTCTCCTTCAATTGAACAACAATGGGCTAGAAAATTTTTAATCTCAATGGATATTGGTTGTACCCTGATTCCGTAATCAGTTTTAACCATAGAAGCTAAGGTTGCCAAAGCATCAGTAAACTGGTTTTTGTCTCTTCCCATGTGGGTAAAATCTATCTCATCAAAGCCCTTAGTCAATTTCAAGAGATATTGTTGATATGGTATCAGTTTTTCTTCCTTGGTCTGCCATTCACCTTTCACTTGACAGATTATTAACATTGAATCCCCATAAACATCAAGTTTCTTTATTTTCATCTCCAAAGCAACTTCTAATCCGAGGATACAAGCTTCATATTCAGCAGTATTGTTAGTGCATTCAAATTATAGTTTGACTGAGATGGGATATTGCTTCTTATCAAGTGAGATTATCACAGCTCCTGCTCCATTACTAGAAACATTCACTGCCCCATCAAAATACATGATCCACCAATCATTCTTCTCTCTGTCTTCTTCTACTATCAACACATCCTCATCCGGGAAATAAAATTTCCAAGGCTCATAATCTTTGATAGCATTATCTGCTAGATGATTAGCAATTACACTTTCTTTTATAGATTTTCTTGTCTTGTATACAATGTCATACTCAGCCAACATTACTTGTCATCTTGCTATTCGGCTTGACAAGTAGGGTTTCTCAAAAATGTATTTAAGAGGATCCATTTTTTAGATCAACTAGGTGGTATAATATAACATATATTATCGAAGACGCTTCGTACTCCATACAAGAGCACAACACAGCTTCTCAGTCATAGTATATCTGGATTCACAATCGGTAAACTTCTTACTCAGATAATAGATAGCTTGCTCTTTTCTTCCAAACTCATCATGTTGTTCAAACACACAACCCATTGCTACCTCAGTTACTGTCAAATATAAGATCAAAGGTCTTTCAGGCACAAGTGGCACTAGCAAAGGTGGATTCTGTAAGTATTGCTTTATTTTATCAAAAGCCTCTTGACAATCTTTGTCCTATGTACCAGGGTTCTTTTTTCAAAGTAATCAAAAAATTAGCTCACATGTTGTCGTTAACTGATATTTGAATCGAACGATGTAATTCAAATGTCCAAAGAAGCCTCTTACTTCTTTCTCGGTCTTAGGAACTATCATAGCCTGAATTGCTTTCACTTTATCAGGATCGACCTCTATTCCTTTATTGCTTATCACAATTCCCTAGCAACTTTCCAGACTTCACCCCAAATGAGCATTTCGAAGGATTCAATTTTAACTGATACTTTCTTAGTCTTTCAAATAATTTTTTTAAGACCTGAACATGATCTTCTTCATTCTTAGACTTGGCAATCATATCATCCACATATACTTTAATCTATTTATGTATCATATCATGGAAAAGTGTCACCATTGCCCTTTGATATGTGGCTCTAGCATTCTTTAACCCGAATGACATCACTTTGTAGCAAAATGTTCCCCATGGTATGACAAAAGTGGTCTTCTCTTTATCTTCTTCAGCCATTTTTAATCTGGTTATACCTGGAGAATCCATCCATGAAGGGGTAAGTTGAACTCCTAGCAGTATTGTCTACTAGAATGTCTATGTGAGGCAAAGGAAAATCATCTTTTGGACTAGCTTTGTTTAGATCCCTAAAATCTACACATACTCTGATTTTGTCATCCTTTTTTGGTATTACCACTATATTAGATACCCATTGAGGGTATTTAATAACTTCTAGAAAACCGGCATCCCACTACTTCTCTATCTCTACCTTAACCTTGAGCACAATATTTGGGCGAGTTCTTCTTAATTTCTGCTTAATAGGTTTACATTCTTCTATCAAAGGCAATCTGTGTACTACAATATCAATGTCTAAACTAGGCATATCTACATAAGACCAGGCAAACACATCGATATACTTTTTTAGTAATGAGGTTAAACTGTATCTTTCTTCTGTAGTAATCAAAGTTCCAATCTTTAGCTCTCTTTTATCTTGCTCAGTGCCTACATTTATCACCTCTAATTCTTCCTTTGCAGGTTTTCAAGCATGCTCCGACTATTCTGCCCATCTAGCAAACTCTTCATTCCATTCCTCTTCATCTATTGCAATCTTATCCTTATCAAAGTTTGGCCATTCATTTTCAATGTAATATGTTTGTGGATTTATAGAGGATTCACTTTCAGAATTCCTAAAAGTGGAAGGTGTTTTTAGTGTGAATACATATCTTGTAGCCGAACAAAAAGAAGATAACAAATGCTGATGGAAATGCTTGATCTCAATAATATTTTAAAAGTTGGCTCAACAATTATGAAAAGACCTTATGTTGTCATCTTGAGCTAAGATTTCCAACTAGGTATAATACACAAAGCAAACTACAATGCAAAGCACACAGAGCACATAAATGCAAATATAAGTAGACACTTAATCATTACTTTTTGAAAACAACTGGGGCTTCCTCAATCTCCCAATTCTGGAATACTTCATCAACTGAAAACTTTCACACAAAGGTGCTAGTTGGAGTCTCTTCTAGAGAATGGACAGTTAGCTGAGGCAATAATTCATCTTCTTTTGTTGTTTTTTGCTCATCATCACAGTTCTAGCCTTTCCCTTCACCTTCCTCTACATTATTGATATCCATGACAGCAAGTTTCTGTCCTAAGAATTCCATCATGTTTTCAGGTTTCATCACATATGCTGACTTTGGAAAAAAAAAACATGGATAAGTGGGATTACAATGTCTTCTTCCTCTAGCTTTCTTCCTTTTATTCTGGACAACCTTCTTTCTCGCTTTATCCTAGCAGCTCTCTTGTGATCATCTTTCTTAGGCTTAAAGCCAAGCCCAAACCTCTGGTCAGCAGCCTTAATTTTCATCATGTTGACTCTTTTAAGATTTCCAGCAATTGGATCATTCTAGAATGGTAACCCATGTTTCAAAAAGCATTTAGTTATCATTCTGGCAGTATCATAAATAACTGGTCTTTTCAACACCGTATTCTCTGGTACCCATTCGATGTTCAAAATCTCGAAGGCATGGAGATTTCCATCTTTGTAATCTTCTACTTCAATATAAGGGACCGCCACATTCCTTATCATGGACAAGGTTTCTTCTGCCTTAACTTTCACTAAAGTACCATTGATAATGTACTTCAAACATTGGTGTAGAGATGATGTCACAGCACTAGAGACATGTATCCATGGCCTTCCTAATAACATGCTATATGAAGGATGGATATCCATCACTTGTAGGGTTATCAAAAGCATTTGAGGCCTTACAAACAATTCAATGTCAATGGTCCCTATTACCTGTCTAGAGCAACCATCATATGCTCTAGCTGTCATAGTACTTGGCCTCATATGAGTAGCATCAATTGGCATCTCATTTAGCATATGCCTTGGTAGCACATTCAAAGTTGAACCATTATCCACAAGCACTTTGCCGATCAGACAATCCTTATATTTCACGGTGATATGCAAGGGCTTGTTATGCCCAGTCCCTTCTAGGTCTAGCTCATCTTTAGTGAAGTATAAGTAATTGGAGGCTTGAATTCTTCCCACCAAATGTTCCATTGTATCCTGAGTAATATCGGTACATATGCTTCATTCAACACCTTTTGCAATGCTTTACGGTGTAACTCAGAACTCAAGATAAGTGACATTAAAGAGATTCTAGCAGGAGTTTTCTTCAACTGATCTACCACACTATACTCACAATGCTTCATCAACTTCAGAAATTCATTAAACTCCTCTTCACTCATAATTTTGTTCACTTCCATATCTTTAAAAGCATCAAATATTTCTTTTCCTTTAGCTTTCCTCTGTATCTCTAATTCTTCTAGTGTGAAACACCGACCACTTCAAGTTAAACCACTGATTTCAGTATGGAAGATAGGAGTAGGATTCTTAATAATGAAAGCATACCCATAATTGTAAGGCATTGTGCCATAACTTCCATTATTGATGCATACAGGCTTCGTTAGGATTAGTTTTGGTGGACCACCCACAGTTGGTTGGAGTCTACAAACCTCCCTTTTTTTTTCTCCTAACAGCTTATCATCCCAACTTCACTACTATCTTTTTCACTTTCTATCTGTATCATGCTAAAAATCAGCATCCTTTTCACTTCTTGGTGAAATTCTTCACAATCATCAATGTGATGTCCCACCTCGCCATGAAACTTACAGTAATTATTTCCATTCATTACTGGTTCAAACTTGGATAAATATCCAGACTGTACCATCATACCATACAGGTTTTCCATGGAAACCTTCAAAGCTTTTTCCTTCTTACCCTCTACTTCTACAGCATTCACCCCTACACTGCTTGTAGCATGATTAGGTAAAGGTTGGAATTCACATTCGGTGCATCATCAAAAGTTATCCATTCAGCTTTTATCAATTGCAAAAGCTTGTTTTTAAATGCGTTACAGCTTTCAATGTCATGCCCAGCAAGGCTAGCATGATACTCACATGTTATATCAGGCTTATACCAATTTGGGTATGGAGGTTGTAGTGGGATTAAAGGAACAGAGGCCACTTGCCCAATACTCAACAACTTCAAATACATTTCTCCCAAGGGAAGTGGTAATGGTAGCAATCGTTCTTGGGTTCTTTGAAAATTTCTTCTTAGAGAATTAACAATCTGGTTACTTTGTTGGTCATTTGGCTGGTTTTGTTGGTTGGTAGGGAAGGGTTTAGTAAAGTTTACACTTGTAATTTGTTGGGTAGGTATTTGGAAGTTTTAATAATGGTAATTTTTTTTCTTGCCTTTATACCCTCCTTCCACGTTGGTCACCTCAGAATCCTTCTTTTTTCCAGTAAAGCCTTTCTTCTAAGTAGGCTCTAACATTCTCTCCATTCTTATTGCTTGTTCTATCCTCTCAGTAATAGTTATAGCATCATAGAAATGTTGAGCTAAACTACCCACTAGGTGTTCAAAGTAAGAAGATTTAAAAGTAATGGAAAACAGAGTGACCATTTTTTTCTAACAAAGAGGGTTGCATATGAGATGCTTTTTCATGCCATCTCAAAGCGTATTCTCTTACAGTCTTTTTATTGCTCTTCTCCATGACTAACAAGCTTGACCTATCCGGGACTACATGTTGAATTTATATTGCTCCACAAAAGCTTTGACCAAATCTTTCCACTTTATGATCTTTGTATTATCTAGCCTTGTATACCAGCTTAATGCTGTTCCAAAAAGACTGTCTTGAAAGAAATGAATGAGAAGTTTCTCATCATTCACCACTTCTGCCATCTTATTGTAATAAGATTTAAGATGAGTGAATGGGCATTCAGTTCCAGTATACTTGATAAATTCTGGTACCCTAAATTCTTTGGGTACAGCTACATTTGGGACTAAACACATCTCTGTAGCATGACGGGATCATATAAGTCTGCCCCTTCGACTGCCCTCAATCTTTCTTCTAGAGCAGTCAATTTATCATAATCAACATGTTTATAGAATCTCATCCTATGTGAGTCATCAGTTGTCAAGTTTACAATCGGCACTTGTGCTAGTGGAACATTGGTAGTGAACTGTTGTTCAAATAAAAAGGGATTTGCCCCTAAATTTTGAGAAGTGAATACAAAAGGAGTTGTTGGCGTAGATAGAGATGTAGTTGCAATTGCTGGCTGAGTAGAGGTATCCTCTCTAGACTTCGATACCAAGGTTTGCTCGAGTAGACTTGTAAGTCGTGCGATATCATTTTTCATACTCTCTAACTCCCTTTGATAGTGAGCCTCTAGATGTGCTCTTTCTTCGTTCTCTATTATCTTTCTTCGTAGTCGAGTGTAATGAATTTTATGGTCTTTTAGGGGACTTATATTTCAACCTAAATGAATGCAAGTAAAATGAATGTAATGCACAAATGGATGCAAAATGTCATATGGATGATGCATGCTTGTTATTTGTTTCAGGTTTTCCTTCAACTTATGATAAGGAACACACCAGATCAGATTATCTTAAGAAAGTTCTCACTGAGGACTCCAAACCTACAGGAACTTGGACCGATTTAGGAAAGAAATTTGATGCCATAAATTTGATATAGTAAAAAATTCCTCAATAGTATTGGTTTTTTCCATCTCACACTTTCAATAAGGATCGGTGGAGATATAATGAGAATATGGAATGTATGTTAATGCAATGACATTTATTTGTGTCTTAAAAGGTATATCTTACCTGATAGGATTTAACTCATAAGGTTTGGCTTAGTTTATTCTATCCTTAAAGAAATTATTTGGTTCTTAGATTTCCCGAATTACTCGTGAAGTAATCGGCCTCTTAACCTTATGCAACATGAGTATGGGAAAAAAATTCCACAACACCTGTTGCATAGGGTGAGTTACAATCCAAACGAAAGTTCAAATGAGTATCAGTGGACATAAGTAACACTTGCTACTTCAATCTTTCTTTTATAATCTTACAAAGGACGAGCTCGGGTGCACAGCTTTTATAGGTTCACCATGAAGTGTGTGAATACACAAATAAATAACATGCATACATGTAACAATATGGAAAATTGAAAAGAATTACAATAATAAATAATTCAAATAAAATAAATGCTAAAAATAAATAGCAATAAGAAAGAGCACATGAAAAGCAAACACAAGCAGTTGGTTCAACCCTAATTCCCCAGTGGAGTCACCATTCTATCGCTACACGATGTCAGGCAACGACTCCACTCTTTTTTGTTTGTTTAACAAAAAGAATAACTATTTTTTTCCTTGAATTAGGAAAATAAAGATTTTATTGGAGTCGTCGTCTAGTAATTTGAGGGAACTAGAAATCCAAAATTAGACACTGGTCCTAGAGATTCAGGTATTGGATTAGTTATGATTAAGGGAAGGTAGACACCACCCTTAAAACATCATTTTAAAGAAAAGTTACCCTTACTTGTGTGTTTTTTATTTGATTCAAATGCTATTATATCTTTTAGCTTATTTGCAATTTTTTTAAGATGGTTAACGTCGGTCCCTAAAAATAGGAGACGCGTTAAAAATAACATCAGTCCCTAAAACTAGGAGACTTTGTCTAAAATGTCGACGTTTGTCCCTAAAAAGGAGAGTTGCGTCTGATTTACCAAAACAAATAATAATGGACATAATCCATATTTGGTATTTAAATTTTTGACATCGGTCCTTTTCTAATAAATAAAAGAGACGTGTCGAGAAAATTTATTTTATAAAATAAAAATTATTTTGATATCATTCACAAATAGATATATCAATTCTTGAAAATTGGGCTTTTGACCTATGAACAGTGATATGATAAAATGGGTGTTAAACCCGCGTCCATATTTGAGAATCGGGTTTTGACCCATGAAAAGTGATATGATAAAATGGGTGTTGGACCCGCATCGTTATTTATTTTAAATTTATTTTTGTTTTTTTACATGCAAAAAAAATTTACAAGTATTTATATATAAAAATCTCAAAAATACCATAAACAATTACCTGAGTGCCATTGTATAGGTAAAAGACTGAAATACCCTCATATTTATCTAAAATTTATGAAAATGACACTGGTGGCGTGTGTGCCTCACGCGCCGCTACTATTAGAGCCAGCAAAATTTTCCAGTAAGCTTCCGGCCAACAGCTAGTTGATTCTGGTAGATCTGAGGGCGAGAATTCTGATGGTGGTGATCTCGACAACCGTTGATGGCTAATGAGGGAGAATCGTTGACTTGAAGCTCTGGTTGGCCGATTTTGTCGTGGCCTTTTTCCGGCCAGATTCGGCGGTGAAAACGTGTAAAATGATCAGGGTTTTGCTTTAGAGGAGGGATGTACCTTTCTGTGGTGGTTTGGCGGCTTAAAAAGGTCGAAAATGGAAGATCGGAGGAGAGAGAAAGAATCACCAGCGAGAGGAGAGAGGGGCTCTGAGATTGTGCTACGGTGTGAACGCGCGCATAGTGCACCGGTGCGTCTAAAGCCTATGAACCTTGGATTGCGGATGAACAGATCGTGTGGCTGTTATTGGCTTGATCTATAAGTTGATCGAACAGTCCGGATGGTCTGAGCTTTATTCTGGTGTGGCGCGGTGTACCGAGTGTTTGGTACACCTGATCACGTGGTGCAACAGGATCGAAGTGAAGATTATTTTAAAGGATTAGATGGATTTGAGTTTTAATCTGGTGTGGTAAAGCCTATTGTATCCTAAAAAATAAAAGGCTCAAATTTAAACACTATTAGATCTAACGGTTAGGATATTTTTGGTATTTTTTAAATTGTTTTAAAAAAAAATCAATATCTTACTCGCGTGAAGAAAAAGTAGAAAATAGACGAACAATATCAAATAGTAATACAAATAGTAATCGCTCAGATTCAGATTTCTCTTCTTTTCTTTTTTTTTCTGGCTTAGTTTCATTAGCTATTTATAACCAATGAATAGGGAACCAGGAATCACAGATTGTGCAAAATTTTCAACGTACAGCTGAACAGCTGCCATCGGCAAAAATTCTCAGCCTAATGTGACAAAATTATATTATTTTTTTTGTTTTATTATATATAATAATAATAATAATAATATTTATTTATAGGGGTAAAATTAAAAACTCAAATCAGTATTAAAAAAAGCTTTTCAACCACTAAAAATTAATTTTAATTACCGAAAAAATCTTTATATAGGTATCAACTCGGTGGATCAGGTTTTTTGACCAAAAATAACACTTTTGACCAAAAAATAGCCTGAAACTCATTTTTTATCCCGTCGACATGGTGGGACCCGTATTGAATCGGTGGACTCGGTTTTGACCCGAAACTGCCCAAAACTTATTTTTCATCCCGGTCAACATGGTTTAACCTGCATTGACTCAGTGGACTTGGTTTTCATCGAAAGATGCGGTTGACTCGAGAAAATATATTTTAAACTTCTTTTTTTATTATGAATAATCAAATCAAATAACATTCGAGAAAATCTTAGTGAATCCAAAATTAGGTTACAACATATGGAAAGCAAGCATAAAAAAATATGCATTTATTTTCACAGATGTAATTATTCAAAATAAAATATTAATATTTTTAATGATCCAATTATAATATAAAAACAATTACGGGTCATTTAAAAACTTTCACCTAACCCTTAATTCTTAACAATAAAAACATGCATTTATTCACAGATGTAATTATGAGAACAAAGTCATTTACTGGTCATCCCTTATCCATTGATCCAATTTTCCAGGTGCCTAGCCTCAAATTTACAGCAAGTCAATCATGAATTTTGATGTATTTTCAATTTATATACACTTTTGCAATAATATCTTTATGCTTCCTTGATTGAATTATTATTATCTAGAGGTGGTCAATGGATAATAATAATATCTAGTTAACGGATATAATAAGTAAACTTAAAGCTTAAATACTTAATACATTATTAAAATTAATACCTACTAAGCTATATTATTTTCATCGTCTCATCATTACCGACCAAACTGATATGAAGAGTCAATACAATTGACACGACTAAAAGATTGATGTCTTCTCCCAAGTGCAGGAGTGTCGAAGTAAAAAATAACCCGGCAAGACCGGGGTCGAACCACAAGGAGGTTAAGTGTATAAATTATAGATGACAACAACAACAACAACAACAACAATAATAATAATAACAACAACAATAATAATAATAATAACAATAATAACAACAAT
>NW_011500086.1:330873-345953 GCF_000495115.2 Populus euphratica
ACATTTACCACAAATTAAATGTATCTTATATTATTAGATATATTATTATAAAACATGTTTTGGTTAAGGAGTTATTGATACTTCAAGTGCAAAATGATGATATAAAACCATGATAAAAATGCACTTTTAAGTAATAATCAACAATCATTTGGTGAATCTGATAACTTAGTATGATGAGATCTATCATCATCTCCCAGCATCTGATAAGGGGTGAGAAAAGGCTTAGGAGGTATTCGTAACGATTCAACTTCCAATTCAAGCATCTCAACAACTTTATGCATTGAGGGACGATCAACAGGCTTCAACTGTATGCACCACAATGCCACAATAATCATCTTCTTTGTAGTTTTCTTTTCATGTTCTGTGGCACCTTCTTGTACTTCTATGTCCTTGCTTGCACTAACTTGGTCATAAGCCCATGAAGGAAAGTAAATTTGGCTTGAATGATTTGCCGATACATTTAGGTTCTTCCTTCTTCCTACCATTTCCATCAATAACATCCCAAAACTATAGACATCTGCTTTGTAAGAGACACCTCCAATATTTTTATAAAATAGTTCAGGAGCCATGTATCCTATCGTTCCCCTAGCGGCAGTGAGGGGCACGGTGTTATTATTTGTTGGGTACAATTTGGCTAGTCCAAAATCTGAGATTTTCGGAACAAACTTATCATTAAGAAGAATGTTGTGAGGCTTGATATCAAAATGTAAGATTTGTATATCACAACCTTGATGTAGATATTCAATGCCACAAGCCACTCCAAGAGAAATCTCATATATTTTCTCATTGCTTAGTGGAACGCTACCTTGCCTAGAAAAAATATACTTTTCAAGAGACCCATTAGGCATGAACTCGTATATAACAGCACGCTTCGATCCCTCGACAGTGAAGCCTATAAGTTGCACGACATTGACATGGTGAATTCTTCCAATTGTGGCAACTTCGTTGATAAAATCTTGTCCATTGGCTTTTGAGTTGCTCAATAATTTTACTGCTGCAAAACGACCACTACGAAGCTTTCCCTTATACACTGAGCCAAAGCCTCCTTCACCCAACTTGTCTTTAAATCCATTGGTTATCTTCTTAATCTCTGAGTAAGTGTACCTTATTGGCATGAGATCATTATCATGACTTTGCAAGAATTTTTCAATGTCTTCGTACATGGATAAATGTCGTCTTCGCCATTTATAGATCAGTAAAGTTAGGAGACAAGGAAGCCCACATGGAAATAGTAGCACATGATATATCATTGTACAGAGACATTACAAGAAAGGTCATAAGTTGAAACATATCAAAACATTTTACAAATACTTCATTGATTTTGGTGACAAGTTTATATGTGATTAATTCTTTAATTTTAAAAACTGATCGTCATAGCTCTTAACACTCTAATAAATACCTCATGAAATTAAAAACAAAACAATATCCATGCAAGTCTATGATACAAACAACAAAGGGAACTACAAAAACTTTCAAAATACCTTCTTTTTTTATTTATGATAATCGCTAGTATTATTAATACCATTCTAGCTATTTAGAAAATGGCCAATATAAAAAAAAATATGATATGTTTATAAAATATGATCATTAACGAAAAGGAAAAATAAAAAAGTGTTATCCTAAAGAAGTAGTAAATGCTCTCAAAATACTCATGTTGTGTGTTTTATTATAATATTTTCCATCTAGTGCTTTAAAATCATTGTTTAAAATTGAAAACAAAAGTAGAAAGAATATTAGATACATCAATTTGACGCAAAAATAATATAAATTTAACCTAAAGTTAAAACTTGAAATATTTAGGACTCATAAGAAATATTTAAATTTCAAGGACTTATTTTCTACAACTAAATAAATTTAATGAGAATAAGTCATGAAAAATAATTATTTCTTAAGCTGTAATTGTTTACCGATAAGAGCAAGTATCGTAGGGAGAAACAACATGAGAAAGCTTAGTAAAAGTGAAGGGGTGGTCATCCGGTAATAACAATCAGAACCTGCCAAATAAAAACATGAGGACAAATAAATAAATAAATAAATAATGATGAATGATATTCTAAGGATAAAAATGATGATTGAGAATCAATTCATTCAAATAATTAAAATAAATAAAAATGATGATTGACTATTTATTAATTGTAAAATAATTGAAAGATGAGAGAAAATCTAACTAAATTGGAACGATTGAAAATAATATCTTTATCCTAAGGAAGATTAGAAGTGATCATATCTTATTTCATTTTGATCTTTTATTTAGAGTAGAAGATTAAATTATTTTAAAAGGGTTTAGTGACCGAAAAAACTTCTCTTACTATTGATATGTACGTGATTGAAACTTGGATTGAAAAAAAAAAAGAGAAGCTTTTTAGGGTCTTTTATTTATTTTATTAGAAAAATAAATATTAGTACTCTTTCTGTAAAATGATATAATTACACAAAATAAATTAACTCACCATTAATTTGACAAATTATCCATTCGATACCTATAATCACCAAGAAAATATGAATCAGCGTGCAAAATCTTGATGATTAAATACAAAAAAGTAAAACAAAAACCTCATTTGCGAAGAAAATGCGTAAAGTAAATGTATCGTTTTGTAGAACATATAAGACCGTAACAGTCCTCACCCAAAAAAAAAAGGTCTAGCGGCGTCTCTACGGCTGCATTTAAAGAAAAAAGAAAGGTCAACAGTATTGATATTTACAAACTTATCATTTTAAAATAAACCCTTAACAGTACATAAACGGAAACCAAGCAATATTGGAGCCTTATAATATAAAATATTGTATGCATAATCATAATACAGTACTTACGGTATGGTCCTGTGTAAAAGCAATAGTTGTCCTTCACGGTGGCTTCATCAAGGTTGCAGCGGTTCTCTGTGCCATAATAACAACAGAAAGAGAACCATGAAAGCTCGAACCCATATACCAAAATATCATGGACATCTGTATACGACTTATTTCTCATATTTTTTGGCACAGAATAAATCAAATCTACACGGCACAAGTCAGGTACATCCTGGATGTCCTCACCAACCATGACATAGGAATGACCTTCCATATGGACACAGCTGGGAGAAGAAATACTGCCAGACGAAGAAGAATTATATGCAGTACCACTGCCATTTTTGCAAGAAGAGGTATCCATAATATAATCTGGAGGATTCAGCATTTGATTCTTGCAACATAAAAAAATTAATACAGAACTGTCTGGTCCCTTTATCCAATAATAATAATGGCGGTCCGCAGAGCGGAGCACTTCTTTTGTAAAAGAATGGTGAGGGATGGAGAAGCAATCATCCTTCTGAACAGCAGCATTCACAAGTCGAATTGTGAAGTCACTGTAATTGATTGCCTGGACATAATACTTTTCCATGTTCAAGTATAAAGTTGGACGTACGTTGTTTTCACAAGCAAGTTCATAATTTTTGTTGCCACAGCCTTTGGGATCGGTATTTAATCGAAAAGGATAGCTAATATTATGGATATTGCCACAAGAAGAAGGAGCGCAGTTCTTTCTAGCACTGCAGCTATGGTGGGAGGATAGGATCACTAGAAAAGGCAGGGCTGCATATGCACCGAAGAGGTGCCTTAATACTCTACTGAACATTGAGAGAGAAACTTTCTTTGGGAAACCAAATAATGTGCTTTGTTATACTTTGATCAAGAGATGTAAATATATTATGTGGTCCTGAGAACAATACTCGTCTACAGAATACGAAAGGAAATCAATGGCCACAAATTAAAGTTTGAAATTTCCATTCAATCTTTTTCAAATTTCTAAATGCGATGCAGACGGACCCATTCAATATTTTAGAGATTTCCAAAATGAGGAGTGCCTTGAAGTTTCCAAGTCAATAAGAGAAAAAAAACGCAAGGAAAGAATGATTTGCCATTCAATATTTAAATATAAATAGAGGAAGATGCAAATCTGTATATATATATTTTTTTCAAAGGGGAACGATTTCTCTAGCCTTTGGGAATGAAAATTCACAATATATATTTTTTTCAGAAATATATTTTTTTCTAAAAGTTTATTTCCAATTTTATTTATACATAATTAAATAAACTTTTTAATTAAAAAGCCATGTAAATAAAAGGATTCATAAAACTTTTACAATTATATTGGCAAATCGTAATAATACTCTCATAAGTAGGAGACCACGAAACCAAAGTCTTTGTAAAAACTTTCACCCAACCCTTAATTCTTAATAATATATATTATAATTCTTAATATTCATCAATTTTTAAAAAAATATTTAATGTCATCAACTAATTTGTAATTGAATTTTATTAAAGTATTATATATAAAACAAAAATTAAGTACTTACTTAGTTTTAAATATTTAAAATTATTTTTATCTTAAAAAAAAAAGATATCAGCATAAAATTAAAAAATATATAATCCGAAAATTCATCCAAACGTTAAACTAGTACCATTGCAAAAGTGAGGTTGAAACATTTTTTGCTTCCACGTAGTATTGGCGATATGCAATTGAAACAATTTTACAACAAATTTGCATAATTTTCAATGGATGTAGCATTTCTAAATTTATTTGGAAAAGCAAGCATCAATAACAATAACAAAAAAAAAGCATGCATCTATATAAAAAAATAAAATAAAAGAATGATTAATTGCAAAAAATAAACAAAATAAATAAATATCTTCTTTATAATTCAATTAAAAACCGAGCTTTCTACAATAATCTTTAAAAAATTAAAAAAATAATTAAAAAGAGTGGGGGGGGGGGGATGATGGCAGAAAATTATCAAATTGTGATTAATTGCCTGAACGTAATGTCTTGCCACGTTCGTAATTCTCTAGATTACGAATACCGTCGATCTTGGATCCCTGCGAAAAGAAATCAATGGCCACAGATTACTAAAGTCTTGGAATTATTGCTTGGTTGCTCCCTATCTCAATGATTAAGATTTTAGGAAATTGCATGAAAAGTTCCCACCGATGAAGGGGAAGACCTCTCTGTGGCCTCCACTTACAAAGTCAAGCTCCTCTGCATCTCGGGTCCATTCTGAATGCGACGCAGACGATCCCCAACACAGAAGAAAGAAATGGAAAACAAGAATGAAGGAGTCTTCCCAGCTTGAAGTTAATATTTTCCTTAAATATTCTTGTTCAAATACCATTACAACACTTTAAATAGAAAAACTAACAAGAAAAAAAATCAAATCCTATAATTATTAAAGTTAATACATTTAAAATAAGATAATTGACTTTATTTTATTTTTAAAATATTTAATATCACTAACTGATTAAGTAATTGAATTTTAATAAAGTTTTATATATAAAGCAGAAATTATCTACTTGGTTAATATTTTAAATACTTTAAATTATTCTTATCCTTTAAATAAAACAAATATCAGCATAATATTGCAAAAGTGAGGCTGAAACATTTGTTTTTGCTTTTCCACGTAGTATTTGCGGTCTGTACCATTGAAACACTTCCACAGCAAGTTTGCATGATCTTTAATGGAGGTTGCTTTTCATACGACATATGGTCCTATCTTTTCTTTTCTTTTCTTTCCTTTAAGGCGGAGTTGCTGACGCCACAAACCAAAAGTAACGGCGGTCCGCGCTCCTTTGGGTCACTTGGTGTGACTGTCTTGAGAGGTCGAAGAGAAAGGTAGAAGATGGATTTGGGTGGCAGTATCTGTTCCTTCAAAATTTATTAAAATATTTTTATATTAAAAATTAACTATTAAAAAAATAATTAAAATAAACTAATTCCAGATATTTAGTTTGTCATTCATGTAAGTTTTCTCATTTAGTTTGATGCCCTCCACTTCCATAGTCAAGCTCGTCTCATTGAATCCCTGGAGAATTATGCACACAAATGTAAGGAGTCTTCGCTTGAAGTTTCCAAGTCATCTCTTGCATAAAGATTACGAAATAAAGTTTCCTATCTTTTCTTTTCTTTTTCTTTTCTTTTTTATTTAACGCGGAGTTGCTGACACAACAAGCTATGGCCCCTGTCGGTTGTTTGACGGAGGAAAACACCATCTAAATTTCTCAATGATTGTCGATGAAAAATATTTTTGAGTTAAAAAAAATTTGTTTTTTTATATAATTTTTGGTTAAATATATTTTCTAAAAGTTACAAATAAAAGCAGAACTTGTTAAAGGGATGTCCAGAGGCTTTTTCATCATTTGATACTTTTTTTTTTAATTATCAAATATATGGAGAGGCAATTCAGTATTTTAATAAATATAAAATATTATTATTTTTTTTATTTTTTAATAAAAAATTCGTATCTACTAATTTCTTGTTTATTTTTTTAATTATTACTTATTTTAATTTAAAAATAATTTATAATTTTTTTTTCATATCTTAAATGATGAAACTCTCGGTTATTGATACAATTTAGTGAAGGAAAAGCGGAGTTGGTGATCACTTTGGGTTGTTAGTTCCAGATATTGGTGATGTTGAAGATGAGTTTAAGTAAAAAGAGTTGTTTTTTAAAATATTTTATTATTATAAATATATTAAAAAATATACTAAAACATAGCGAAGTTGAATACAATTTAGATTCTAATATCTCTAACAACAAATTTGAGGTGGTCATTACATTAGTTTGATTAAAAAAAGTTTTTCTTCAATAAGATCTTGAAGGAGTTCACATGAAGATACACTGTAGGCTCACAAACTGAAGGAGCATGCAAGTTGAAGGAGGATCTATATAGGTTAAAACAATTACCAAGACAAGGTAACTTAGATCATACATTATCTCTTAAATACAGAAAAAGAAAGGTGACAACTTCGATAAAATAAGTTGATGATACAATAATTACAAGCAATGATGCAGAAGAAATTCAAATACTTCGAAAAAATATATGACAGCTAAGTTTGAAATAAAGAGCCTTGAAGGGCTAAAATACTTCCTAGGCAATGAGATGGCTAGATTAGCCAGAGGTATTCTCTTATCTCAAAGAAAGTATATGTTCAAGAAGATTCTTAGATGCTTGAAATCAATTTCTGTAAGGGGATCATGCATGTTCTCAGAAAATAAGCACTTGAACATTGATGGATGTATAGAAGCATCATCGAATAGGAATTCCACGTCAGGTTACTTTACCTTTGCAGGAGGTAACCTCTTGTCACATTGTAAAGTACAAAAGGCTGTAGCATTGTCCAGTGCAAATATATGCTGAGTTCATAGGAATGATCAAGAGGCTTTGTGAGCTATTATGGTTGAAGGAGTCGCTAGCTCATAAAAATTGGCTACGAACACACTAGGAAATGGGATGAGACTACTCTGTGACAACAGGGCAATCTAATCCAGCTCAACATGACCACACAAAACATGACGAGGTAGATAAATACGCCATCAAGGAAAAACTCAAGACCAAGATAATTTAATTCTTATTTGTAAAATCTGAAGACCAGTTAACAGATATACTAACCAAAGCAATTTGTAACATGGAAAACAAACCGTATAGCAGCAGCAGCAGCAGCAAATACCTCACTTGTCAGCCTTCAATCTGACCCAAGCTCCATAAGAACGACAGGAATGTCAAACGTTCACCGCCTTTCTTACAGTCTATTCACTACCTTTCCTCCATAACGTAAGGTCTCCTGCTTTTGGGGGGGCTAGACACCGGGAGTAGACAACCAATAAACGGCACGATTTCTCTTCATTATGGTGAAACAGAACACAAGAAAATATTTAGTAAAATTATTTTACAGATACTCGACACTACCTCCTTATCCATTAGATCAAATAACTATTTGCACTTTCAGCCCACAGAATGCAAGATTCGTGGAAAACAGAACTAAATTATAGCCAAGCTAGTGACAACTATTTGTTTTAAAAAGAAACAAATAACAAAACCTTACTGCTAAAAATCAGTAACATCCCAATCATTACAAATGGTGAAGCTAGACATGCCATGAATACGATCAATAACATGACTTGAATTCAAGCACTCAAGAATACATTCCAGTGGTCACTGTAAGTCATTCGCTTAGCAACACACAATGAGATTAACTTGAAACATTCTTATGAACAGATGTTCAGGGAGAAAGTAACTTCTATCCATTCATTTTTAGATAGACAAAAAAAAGAGAAAAGAGAAAAGAAGAGAAACTCCAAGTTGAAATATTCTTATCATTTTTTGAGTTTTAAATTTTATTCCCTTTCTTGTCCTTTTTTTTTCAAAGTGAATATAAGAGAGTAACTAATATAATATCATTAGTTACTCCTTATTACTCTCCAAACACTACAAAATTTCTTGTTCAAGACAACAAAACTATATGTTTAATCTTTTCTTTTATCAATTTCATGTTAGTTTCAAATTTATTATTATTATTATTATTGAGAATTATAATAAATAAAACAAAAATAAGTTTTATCTGCTCTTTCCTCATGCGCAAGTATCATGGCAGCATCACATGATCCGTCGCTTAAGACAGCATAACTTGTTGTCTTATCTATTTCTCGATCATTTTCTCTTCCTGATCACTTTTAAGAAAGCAAACCGATATGTTTTTTTGTGACAATGCAATGAAAGATAAATCCATGCTTTCTATTCTAATGATACATGATCTTTAGTTCCTTCATATCCCTCTATAAATATTATTAGTAGTCATTGGGTATAGAAAATTAAAATGCAAGTCGATGATAGTGTTAAGTGTTACATGGCTTGCATAGTTACTCAAGGCTTTACTCGGTATAAAAGTATTGATTATTAAAAAAAATTTAGCCATATGGTTAAACCCATTATGTTTCTGTCAGTACTTGCTATTGTTGTTTTTCGAGGTTAAAAGATTCATAATATCTTTTTAAATGAGATATTTCAATAAAAGATTAACATAGAGCAATCTCATGGCTTTACTCGTCATGCCCTAGTATCTTACATGTGTCATCTGTATAAATTATTATATAGTTTGAAATAAACTCCTCAACTTGATATAGTCACTTAAATAATTATTTGTTCTATTAATTTTTATACTTATAAGATTAATACATTCTTATTTATTCTTTTTATCACTTGTGATATTGTTTATCTACTTATGTATAATGATAATATTTTGCTTACAACGAGTTACTTCACTTTACTAGCCAAATTGATTTTGTTATGGAGCTCAAAGTGTTCAAGCTTCACGACTTTGGTTCCATCCATTATTTTTTAGAAATTAAAGTTAAATCCATATATATAGGACTTATGCTCACCCAACACAAATATATTCTTGATATTCTTTACAAAGCATGTATGTTTTTTTGTAAATATGTTGATACTCCTGTATTTCTCTCTTCTTTTAAGTTGGTTGGCTCATATATCTCTCTCTTCTTCTAAGCTAGTTATGTTATTTGGTAATTTGTACTCTAACATTATACATTATTGATATTTTTTTTATCTTATTTTAATTAGACCAGATTTATGTTATATTATAAATAAAATATATCAGTATATGCATGCTCACTTTGAAGCCCATTGGGTTTCAATCAAATGTATTCTAAGCTATTTAAAGGTCATAATTTTCTATGGCCCATACATCAATCGTAATGTATCTCTATCTCTTCATAGTTCTACTAATATTGTTTGAGTTAGAATTGTTAATGATCAGAAATATACATATATTTTTTGGTACCATTCCTATCTCAATCTCATATCGGTACTTGTTCTTTTATTAAAACTAAATACAAGTCTTGAACTTATGACACTACTGAAAATTTATAGATTCGTTCTCAATTTTTAGAGCTTTGGCTTTATAGTATTTTTATATTATGGTGTGATAATTTAAGTATTATTTATTTATTAATTTTTTATTTTTTATATTTATACTAAAAATATTAAGATTGATTATTACTTTATTCAGTTGACTATTACTTTATTCATGATAGAGTAGCCAATTAAAAGATTCAGGTTCACTTCATTTCTTCCGAGGATCAGCTTGCTCATGTTCTTACTAAAGTACTTCTTATACCTTAACTCTACAATTGAAGAAATGATCCAATGACAAGCAGCTACGGTTCAAGATTTTTTGATAGCAGCACATGCTATTTGCAGGGGAAAAAAATTATAGCATTGTGTACAGAAATATAAAGTAAAATTACTATTTCAATTCATACAAGAATCCCAGGTGCACATATTATACATACAAAGGAACAAGAGAACAAGGACACAGCAACTCATTTTGATCTTAATCCCAGTTTATTTGTCCCCTTAATGACCAATGTGTAACATGAAGCTCCAAAACTGTTAATTTCGTCGACGAAAATCCTCGGTCTTGTTCCATGTTTCCTCTTCTTGAAAATGTCACTGAATGTCTCCCTTGTTACTTCCTGCACTTAATTAATGAGCTCATTAAACATTGACTCAGAACAATGAGGTAAAACACAGTGGTCTTAGGCCAGTATATATCGCTGCTTCAGAGATTTAGGGCAAGAGATCCATACCATGGAAGCTTAAAAGTGTCTTTCCACCATCCTTGTTTTGAACAGTTGCAACAAACTTTATCCAGTCTTGTGATGATCTCAGAAAAGGTTGGTCTGACAACAGGTTCTGAATGCCAACATTCATCAATCAACCTACATGAAGATCAAGATGGTTCCCAAAGAAATTAAGCTACTCCCTTGAGGATGTTCCTCTCATTTCTATGAGCAAGACAATAGTGAGTCAAGCTTAAGAAGAGATTGGAAAACCATGTAAAACAAGAGAAACTAGTAGCTCAAGCCCTGTCTCTAGCTGGTTTTAGGGAACTGCCTTTACTTGATCAATATCGAATTTGCATAAGCAGTCGTTTTCTAGATCCATTGTACCATAAGCAGTCGTTTTCTAGATCCATTGTACCATTCTTGGTTTTGGGACAACTTCCTATTCAATTTGCAAAAGAAATTGAAGACATAATCCAAAACTTACTCTTTTAAATCTGGAGGGTAACTTCTTACTTTGATCTTGAATGGCGGTCTCTTTTTCTCTAAGCACATCAACTTCACCGCCTCTTCAGGAGTTTTAGGATGGAAAGGCTGCAGTCCCTCAAGCATCTAAGCTCAAACGAAAAACAAACAGAAGAAAAGTCCCACTTAGCACTTAAATCCTCAAGTAAAAAACCATGCACTGTGCAAAGAATAGCAGTAATACATATAAAGGAAACAGGAAAGTACAACCAGCTTGCCAAATTAGACTGCGAAGTACCTCGTACAAAATGACTCCAAAAGAGTATGCATCAACGCTTCGATCGAATATTTCATCGTTATAAATCTCAGGTGCCATGTATACATCTGGAAAGCAATATCATCACTTAAATTCAAGTCAAGAACACATTGCAGTGATCCCTTTAAAGTTATTCACTCAGCTACATATGATGAGTTTAGATGAAGAGTTCTGCTCTTAAAAGGAAGCAGGATGACAGAGTAAAAGTGTAAAAAAGACTTACTAGAATGGTCAATAAGAGTCCCTGGTGCTAATTTAGCTTTGTCAGGTGAAATGTTTGACACCCTTATCAAACCAAATCCAGCTACCTTCAATAGACCACCATTATCCAGCAAAATATTTCTGGCACCTTACCAAAATTTCCAATATTACAGAACAGTACATCTTAGGAAGCACAAATCAGTTTTCTATTTACACATCACATTAACTTCTGCATTTGTTGTCTTACTTTGGCTTTAAATCGCAATGGATGATCGGATCTGGTTTGCATTCATGAAGGTAGTTTATGCCCCTGATAACAAAAGATCGATCCATGCATCTTAAGATTGGAAAACATAGAGACTACTCAGAGGAATGTCTGTCACTTGGAAGCATTCTTAACTGTTCTTTCTGCGTGCATGTGTGTGCTGCGCTTCGTTTTTCGGGGACAAATACAGAATTCGGTAATTGAACAAGCAGAGTTTTTTATGCAAGAAATTCATACTTGCCTGGCAATATCAAGACCAAATCTCAAAACTTTAGATGGGGACAACCGCCCCTTCTTCAAAAGATAACTTGCTAAGTCACCCTGAAATATACAAATACCACAGTTAAATCCACAAAATGAAAACCTAAAAAAAGCATTCAATCTTAATGCATGAGAGAGTGGGGAAGCATGCTTACCTTAGAATGATATTCTGCAACAATCATCATGGGCAGATTTTGGGTGACAGCACCAACAAACTGGATCACATTAGGATGTCGAACTTTTTCTAACAACGTTAGCTCATGTTTGAAAGCATTTCTGCCATTCAATGCCACAGAGGGAAAAAAAAATATCAGGGCTCAATTCTATCATGGCCTTACGACCCCAAATTACTTAACCACAGATGCAGAACAACTGAAGCAGCCAAAAACAAGTAAACATGAACCATTTCTTTAAGAACTAGTTCTCAATGCTTGTATTAATGCTTAATATAGTACATAAAAGCATGATGGAGCGTAGCAGAATGGTTATTCAAGATGAACCTACATGCTTTCAGGGTCTGCAGAACGGTCCTTTTCGAGTATCTTCACGGCAACCTTGGTACCATTCCATTTAGCAACTTGAAACATTCCCTGTCATAGAATTTATCAATTTATAATCATGGCAAGACATCAAAGGAAATTGTTAAACCATATATTTCTACCAAGTGAAGAACTTGAAGTGAGGTTATTAAGGTTGCAATTCTCTGCCTACTTTTGTTATGGAACAGAGGATATGCCAGTCAAACTTCAATTCCCACAAGATCATCTACTGGCTACCAAGCAAACTACAATAAGCTAAACAGTGTTTCTATTTAAGAATCATTAGGAAGCTAACAGATAGTAAAAAAAAAAACTCACAGCAAGCACAAATTAATGAAATCGAAAGGGAGTAGGATCATGCCTTTGTAATGCCGTCCGACTTTCGAACTTGAAGTTCCAATGGATTGAGCTCATACTCTGGAATCTCCCGAGGATTTGCAACAGTCATTGGTGTCTTCCTGGTGGTTTTCTAAAATAATCCAACATACATAAACACCATACCACAAACACAGACAGAAAATTCAACAAAAGCAAATTAAGAAAGCTATTGATATTTTATTACCGGGGCCTTAGCTCCTCTTGCCTTCAAAATGTTATAAACTTCAACATTCCCATAATACTTGGCATCCGCACATGCCTATCGAAACAAAAACCAAAAACGTCACAAATTAAACGTAACAAGATCAAACAACATACGACTTCAGAATACCCTCATCGTCAATAATGATTATTACATATATATATACACACACACACACACACACATATAAGAATCTCATGCTGACTCGAGATTATAAAAAAAAAGAGAAAGATGAATGAATGTAGTAAATTTACCGTGCTGCCCCAGCGATCACGGGCATCAATGTTAGCCCTACGACTCAGAAGGAGCTTGACGACCTCAACATGACCTTCACAGGCAGCAATATGCAAAGCAGTTCTTCCATCCAAATCAATACTATTAACATCAATACCTTCATTCAACAAATCCTCAACTCCTTTAACATCTCCTCTACAAGCCAAGAACAACAAATGCATCGTCGCGTCCAGATTCTCCGGTACACTCAACTCATCATGACCATGAAGCGGACTCCTCCGAATTGGATCCAAAGAAGACTGTCTTCCGAAGCTAAACCTCAAGTTATTCCTCCTCGGATCGAGCGAGGATTGTCTTGAGAATTGCCTGCTGAATGACCTCCTCAACGATCCTGTCGAAAACTGACGTGAGATTCCTCGCTTTAGCTGGTTTGCAAGTCCTTCCATATTTATTTTCTTGGTAGCTAATTGGATGGTTCCTGGTTGCTTGCTTGCTACGTAAGAATGTTGTCTAGAATTTGGTAGCTCAAGGGATCGAGAGCGATCATGAAGCGCTCGCTCTCGACGCCTAACCGAGGACGAAGGATCGAAGTAGAGGAGCAGAAGGAAATGGAGGATGAGATCCGAGAGAAATGGGATGGTAAAGAGATGGGAAGAGAGAGAGAGAGAGAAGGTGGGGAGGATTTTGTGGGTTGAAAAAGCCGCTGGTAATATTTTATATATTTATTTTGAGTTATCGTTATGGAGAGTGTCTGTCTGTATGTGGGCTGGCTGTGTGGTGGTGCTTGTGTGGCAGTTTCGGCGTGTTGAACGCGGCAAAAGAGCTGGCAATGTCTTAACATCATCAGTTTACTGCATTCACCTCTTCTTCATCCCCATGTTTAGCCCAGAAGCAACGCCACTCCTTGTTCTCAGTTTTTGCCTTCTGTTACAAAAAACTAAATATATATATATATATAGATATATATTTCATGTTTTTATCGCTTCCTTTTCTTTAATTATTTACGGCAAAGAATATATTTGAATTGATTTATGGATGGATTAAGATTAAATTATTTCCTTAAATGGTTTTTAAGGATTGTTAAATTCATGTTAGCTCAGAGATTGAAACAAAGAGAGTTTGAGAAAATAACCATAACCTTACTCCTTCGAGTTTAAATTCACAGATGTTACTGCAACCTTACTCTTTGCTAATTAAATGATTTTGATTATATGGAACAGATTGGACGGAGCAAGGAATTGTTCGTGGCCAGCCAAAAGAAGACAAAGGGTATACTGTGTCATTTTACTTGAGCGGGACAAGGCCCCCGAAGCCCTCATTTGATTATTAATTTTCAGAACAAGTTGGTGTTAAGACAGATATAGTGGGCCCACATGACAAGGCAGTGGACCCAGGATTTATTGACTTGGTGAAAGCCTACAGCCTATTCAAGAGATTCATGAGCATGCCACTGTATTTGCAGCCCACGAGCGCTTTTTCATTTTTTTTTTAATTATTTGTATCTGCCTATCTTATCATCACCTTAATTTATTTTTTAAGATTTTAAAACTAATATAGTAAATTAATTGATAATTATTTTTAAATTTATAATATTTAAATAAATAATATTTCAAAAATAATTTATAATTTAATAAGTTGAATTACACCCTTTAAAATTATATTTTTATTTTGTTAAGATACTACTAGTTAATTTTTAAAGTATTTTTATTTAAGAATAAATTGAAATATAGAATAATTTTTAAAATTTAGTTTTGAAATTAACATATTAAAAAAATTTAAATATATATATATATATTTAAAATTAAAAAAAAAAAAAAACAAACAAACA
>NW_011500086.1:346162-385367 GCF_000495115.2 Populus euphratica
CCTAGTTTTGATATACAAAAACTAATTTATGATAAGACTATAATTTCAAGTATTTAAAGCCTGTGTTCTTTGTTGCAGTTGAAGTTACGGGTTAAATAAGTTGATTTAAATTATAAATTAAGTAGAATAACTCTGATGGATTAAAAATAACATCGTTTTAATAATTTTTTAAGTTAGAATATAATTGTTATAATTTTTTTATAAAAAAATAAAAACTAATTTGAACATAATCATGAATTAATCCAGTTATATAAAGTTAACTTCATCTAATTTTATTTAAAATTAGATCGGATTTAATAACACCTAAGTATAAAAAAGTAAAAACTAATTTGAACATAATCATGCATTAATCCAGTTATATAAAGTTAACTTCATCTAATTTTATTTAAAATTAGATCGGATTTAATAACACCTAAGTAAGGGTTGATTGGTTTGCTTTAGAATTATCCTTCTCACCTAACAAGGCCTTGGTAGATAACCTAATTGAGTTTCGAGAGGAAACAAAAAATAAAGTAAGAAAGGACAAGGGATTGAAGGGATGTGATGAAAAAGGTCGATTGCCCCCATGACCTTTTTGTGAGTGGAATTAAGGGATGTGACTTGTGACAGTGCCACCTGCAATTTTAAGGAGGTGGATGGTTTGATTTATTATTATTATTATTATTATTATTTGTTGCCTTTGTGTCTTGAACTCTGTGTTGCTAACCATCAAACTAATCGCTTTCAAGTCAAGAGTTTTGGTGATTTTAAAGTAGAAAATGCTTCGAAAATAAAAGGAAAAAGGGCACTTACACAACACGGTTTCATTGAATATAACCTCATCATGAAGTGAAATTGAGGTTGGGGGGGATGAAGCCAAGACTAGCACAGTATATAAAATATTTTTAAAAAATAATACCGTGTTATTTGTGTTAAATTGTTAAAAACAGTATAATTTAATTGACTCGTAAAATTTAAGTCAAATTTAAATGAAATTAAACTAAATTAACTATGTCAAAGAAGCTTTAATTAAATATAATCAAGTCAATTCTTTTAACTCCTTTAATTCCAAATCTGGATTCAGTTGTATTTAACTAATTCTTTTAACTCCTTTAATTCCAAATCCTCATCTAGTGGATTCAGTTGTATTTAATTTTTAAAATATATAAAAAAATTATTAAAAAAATAGTTATTGTATTGCTTGCAACAACATAAAAAACATGTATATTTAACAAGAAATCAATTCGATTTTTAATTTATTATTTATTTTTTAAAAATTATGAGTTTGAATTATACAAATCTCAAAACCACTAACATTAAAAAATCAAAAAACTTAAATCAAATTAAACTAGATTAACCAAATAAAAAAAACTTTAAATATAATCAAGTTAGTTCTTTAATTTGTTTAATTTCAAATCAAGTTCTCAGGGCTTATAAAATATTTTAAAAAACAAATGTTGTATTGTTAAGAACAACACAATCTTGTAGACTCATTAAATTTAAATGAAGTTAAACTAGTTTAATCAAGCTTTTATTAAATATAATCAAATCAATTCTTTAATTTATTTAATTTCAAATCAATTCTTATGAGCGGACAAAGTTTATTTTTAACATTATTTGATTTATATATAAAAAATTATAAAGACAAAGTTTATTTTTAACATTATTTGATTTTTAAAATATATATAAAAAATTGTACAGGTTGTGTTGCTTGCAACAACACAACATGTATATTTGAATAAGAACGAAAAATTGAGTTGCACTCTCTTTTTGGGCTGTGCTAATTTAAAAAGAAAATATTTGTACAGTGTTATTTAAAAAACAATTCAGTGATATTAGTTATAATTTTATAACTTCAAACTTTGCACATTGGTTGATGCTTGCCGACGTCGTCAGAATACTAAACTACTGTTTTTGCATCTCTACTACGCGGTTTTTGTCTCGAGCCAAATCTGTCCGAAAAGCATTTGTGGCTTTGAGATGTCTTAGGCAAAGACAAAAAGGGAAATAGGGAAATTGATAGTGGGCTTCGCTCACGTTCTTCTTCTACTTTTTCCAAAAAAAAAAAAAATGTTTGGATAATAGGAATGGCTTGATCATGCAAAGCAAGACTACTACAAGAAAGATAGCTGTCTATTTTGCATCTTGCTTGCCATTATTGAGGACAGAAGTACAGACATGAGTGGAGGACTCCACTGCTGAAGAATCACACAGAGATGATGCCTGCTTGTATGCATTGACTGGTAAGTAATGATTCATGCTAAGAAAACATTTGTGTTTAATTTTTATGAAGATATTAGTTAGAATCACATCTCAGCTCATGTTTGATTTTGTTCATGCTGACTGCAATAAACGAGAAATATCTTAATGAGACCTGTAAGAACAATTGAAGAGATCAATACCTTAATGAATAGTGGCATTAGTCTATAAACTGTTTGACAAGCATGCGATGTGGCCAGGATGAGGATGGTATGGTTGATGATGGATAATAGAACATGGAGCTACTTTTATACTTGTTTTATTTTTTTAAAGCTCCCTTGCTACTAACTGCGTCCCAGAGTTCTGAAACTAGCAATTCTGAAATTCCTTTCTTCGCATTTCAATCTTAATGGTTGAATATCAGAACATGAACTGGTTTTGGGACGGAGTCTGCAAGGCTTCACTACAAAATAGATGTGAAAATCATGCATCATGATAATCCAACTTCCATATATTTTTGAGTTTCCACCTTGCAGCCAAGTATCTCTAACAAAAGATCAACTTCCAAAATATTGTTTGATGTGTAATCCAAATTATGCACCAAAAATCTTATTAGAAAATTCAATCAAAACAATGAAGTTTGTCAAAAATCGCAAAACAAAAAATACTTTCAAACTTTTGACTATCGCAAGGCCACGCATTTGATTATGAATATCTGAAAATAGAACTTCATAATTCCAATAAAATTTATACACTTTCTAGAATTAGAGGGGGGATGACTGCTCGTATCTGAAAAAGCTCTTCTGCAACCATTTTATTCACATGAAAGAAAAATCGTTCAACACTCAATACCCCAAGCTGATCCCAAAAAATAAAAGCAAAAGCAAAGATGAAAGCAAAAGCAAATCTAGGATCCATAAAAAACAGTTCACAAGCTGGTAATTTGTGTTCATCCATAAACATTCAACATGAAACACTGATCAAGATCAAGATTGATGGGTTCAAAATCAATCTCTAGATTTATGGCAGTAAATAATTTGATGGATTTAGAAAACCTGACCTCAAAACATTTTCTTGATGAGATCACAGGAACTACCAGCATTCAAAACAGAGGGGCCAAACAAGGAAGATGGCCGCAAAATTATTTTCTGCGCTTGAGTGGACCAGTCTTATACCCGCCTTTAGTTGGCTTGCCCCAAGGCGTTTGTGACACCCTCCCCAAGGACCCACTACTTTTGCTCCGACCCTCACCACCACCATGAGGATGATCTACTGGATTCATTGCCACTCCTCTAACAGTTGGTCTTCGACCCAACCACCTGCTCTGTCCAGCCTTCCTAAGCTTTCGATCCTTGTGGCTTGGGTTTGAGACCATGCCAATTGTAGCCCGACACCGAGAATCAATCTTTTTCACAACACCTGAAGGCAGCTGTACCACAGTAATGGTCGAAGATGGCTCTTTCAGAATCTTTGCATTGGTACCTGCAGCTCGAACCAACTTCCCACCTTGACCAGGGTTCATCTCAATGTTATGTATTATTGTTCCAATACGCATAGCACCAAGAGGCATGCAACTTCCAATTTGTGAATTGATATCAAGGTGGAGCAGTTGTTTCATCATGTTACCACGCATTGAATTAGTATTGCCAGCTACATCTATGGTAAGCAACAAATAAGAGCAATCTCATCTCTGCTGACAATAATACATCATAAGAAAGAAACTGATCAACCCATCATGGATAACTTAATGAATGTTTCCTTTTTATGCAGAGAAGCAGAACACAAAAAGCAATGATAAAATCCAAACTTTCCTCTTCCCTTTATCCCTCTATATGTTTTTAAGAAATCTTTCTTAGTTAACAAATCCTTTTCGATGTCTTAAATCACCAAATCAAAGTCACCATTTTACACCACAAAGTTTGCTTCTTTTTCAATCCCCCATTCATTTCCCTCCAAAAAAATTATCTGCAAAAAAGAAAAGAAAAGAAACTCTTCTCTTCAATAAGCTTAATAAAGACTTCATCAAAATGGGGTGTTTTCTTCTCTCTTTTTTCCCCTTTCGCGTTTCCGAAACAACAAAAAGCAACAATTAAATGCAAACCAATTCCATCCCCATTTTCCTTCTCAATTCTTCAGCAACCAAACCTCAAAAACATCATCTTTTCCAATGCCTCAGCTCACCATGTCAACCATTTCGACACCACACAGTCTGCTCCTTTCTCCATCTCCCCCGACACCCAAAAAAAAAAAACCCCACTTTTCCTTCTCATCAGTCAAAGAAGATTACCAGAAGAAACTCAAAAAACAAAGAAATAAACGGAATCTAATAATAAGAAAACTTGGGATTTAAAACTGGGAGTGAAAGAAAAAGAAAGAGGAGTACCGGTGGAGAAATGGCGGAGGAAATCAGCGCTGGCGCTGCTGATGTTTTTGGGATGTTGAAGGAGCCTGTTGAAGAGTGAAGAAACTGTGCGAGCTCTACTCCATAGATCCATTTTTTTCCTGTTCTCTGGAGAGAGACCTTTGCTTCTAGCAGTAAGGTTTTGGAGTGTCTTTTATAGAGTTAAGGAAACGGCATCGTTGTGAATTATATTAGGGCTTGTTTGTATTTTGCATCGGATTACAGGAATAAGAAACCACTTTTCTTTTCTTTTTCTTTTCTTTTTTTCAAGTAGAATGTCATGTACTACTTTTTTAAAAAAAAATTGAATCTTCCAAAAAATAGAAAATCCCATTAAAAAACCAAATTTTAAGAGATTTGGGTTTTTTATTTTTAGAGTTAGTAATAAAAAAACCTTTATTATATTCATTTAAATACAACATTAAAATTATTTAAAGATGAATTTAATCTAGAAAAATACAGAAATGGAGAAATGGAGGGAGTAATTTCTTCTTCTTTTTTTTATTTAAGAGAGGATATTTCTAGTTTGTGTTGTCGTAGTTATTCCAAAATTTTGGAGATCACTAGGATAGTTTTCTATTCATAATATTATTAATTACTGAAATTTTTTTACTAAAATATAAGATGAATTCAAATCTATGGGTGTATAGAAAAAATAAATATATAAAAAATTATAAAAAGGGGATAAAAACTAACCCTTATAATTGAACAAACAAAATAAAAATCATTTGAAAGTTTTTTATAAATAAATGATTTGATCTTTTTCTAGAATAAAACATTTTTATTCATAACTATTTAATTTTAGCTATATTAGTCGATCGTGTTTACGTTTACATGAGCATTAATTCAATCACCTATCAAATTAATAAATTAGATGCACATTAACAAGGATAGAATTTCCATAACCATTGCAGCACACGTTATTAATTAAATACCTCATGTTAATCTCTAATTAGGCCACCAAATACGTGATCAACATGAACTATTTCATAATTTTTAGCAATTAAGATAAATATTCTCTTGTTTTTATTACATAAATTGTAGCTTAAAATAAACTTCATTCGTTGTTATAATTCATTGGGATCATATGCACAATCTTTCACCTTTCTGTGAACTTCAAGTATACCCTCATACATTTATAATATATCTTGAAGTGGCTCTTGCCAATTCCATCAGTTTGACAAAGGGTCTACATTCTATTGCCTTGTTTGAATATTTTTCAGACAAGTGATCTTCGACCTCACACTTTTTTTTTGCTTGTTATGATCTTCGTCCTGAGTTCTTAACATCGTCGCTTGTTGGGGTTTTTGCTTCAAGGGCCTATAATATTCAAGCATGTATGTTGCTATCATTTGATTATTGTCTTGAAATAAAAAAAGATCGAGATAACAGAAATAGAGAAAACATAACATTTCCTCTTGTACCGAAGACAGACAGTAAAGATAGAGAAAACATTATTGTCTTGGTAATTATTTTCATTTGTTCAAAGACAGACAATAGAGATAGAGAAAACATTATTGTCTTGCTAATTATTTTCATATGTTCTTGTTAGAGTTTGGCTGCTTGACATGCAGCCACTGATCAGGGTATCCCTCGTATCACAACTGCATGCGAGTTTGTCTGTATGCAATATGCATCGAGTTATGGATGATCTTATTCAGATTGTACTGAGAGATCATTCCCCACTCCGCAATGAAACCATTGATCCTCATGTTGGCTAACACTGCATCAAACATTTTATCCCCAGCAACATTCTCGAAGTAAATAGATCCAAGCTGTTGCTTTGTGAAAGAACAGACAAACAAGGTTAATTTTCTCAGAGATGAATTTGTTCCTAGCTTCTCAAATAATTAAGTCAGACTATCCTATATAAGAATTCTCGTCACACTCTTTGTTGAAATTCACGGTGAACAAATTAAGCCTTCCTACCGGTGAAATAGATCATCCATGGATTGAGAAATACACCATGAAGACCCCTCCAATCTACTATTCTATTCAATAAATTCTAAGAAATTGAATCCACAATCGCAGAACTTTTCTTAAAACTAAGAATAAAGATCTCTTTTTTTAGAAAAGAAACACCCTACTAAATGGCTGCAGTGTATGGTGTTAATTCTAGATATAGGAGACAGTCTAAGATGATAGAGCATGGCTTCCTCTTCATATTTATAATATGACAGCTTATTCTGTGTATAAATATATTTATATTCATTTTAAAACACTGCAAACACAATTTCTCTTTCTTAAATTTTGTTTATAATAATAAAATTGATTTGAAAGCTTTTAGTTTTTGCGATGGCTGCTATTGTTAAAACTCATATACTCTAATTTAAAACCCAAAGCAAATCTCTTAAATATCCCTCAACTGTCTTTGATATTTTTTATTTTCAAAATCAAGACTACAATATGTCAAGGTTAAATCCTTCCTTTCTTCTTTATTTTAGTTTTTTTTTCAATTCATAAAATAAAACATATATATATATATATATATATATATTACAACTTCTCATGCATGTTCATGATCGTTGAGATTGAGACCAAAAGTGGTGTTGGTAAATTAACAAAAGAGATTGCCCGATTAGAAGGTATCTAAAGATTATCATAGTGGTCAATGAAAATGAAGAAGAGGAAACACACATGTTTGCCCAATTATTTGTGTTGAATTGCTAAGGAAAATTTTAATTGCCTTAAGGGAAGGAAAAATTGGGATACTCTAAACACCAAATTATATAGACGATTTGAGGTGGAGAGTGAAAATTGATAAAGACTAATCTTGACGAATCTAAGCACTGATAGTCTTGCCAGATGTTGAGAAATCAGGTATAAAACCAAGATATTCCAGATTACTTGTAAAGGAAAGTCGCGACAAAGTTAGCAAATGGTTGTATATACGGAAAGACAATACAACAGATATATGGCCTAAAAAGTTTTGTCCAGAAGATTGGGTTTTAAACGAGACCAATGTGACCCCTCCAATCTTTCCTGGAAACTTGCTTAGTTAAAGAATTATACATACAGTACTATTTTCGTATATGTAACAGTTTGTAATTAAATTGTTGAAGACTAACAGGATGACGACACAAAAAAATAGCTAGGTTCCATATATTTTAGGATCTGATGGAGTGATGATTTCTAAAAAAAAAATAGATTTGGTGACTGTATTTTCTTAAGGGGAGAATTGATGAAGACCTTGATAATGGAAGAGAAATACAACAAAAGGATAAAGATTGACACCCTATTTTAACTTGGATAAGTGTTGTGACAGGATGAGCTGCTGTCAAACATAAGCAAGAAATAAGAAGAATCTAGAAAATAAAAATTGCACGATGGCACATGAAGATTGTGCAAGAGTACCTGTAGGATCCAACGAGGTACTGTAATGAGACAACAGGTGCAAGAAGAAAAAGAGTTCTCAGATAAAGCTCAAAGTAGAGACTGTGTGAAGGATGTACAATAGGAAGTCTCTTATGCTCTTGATAAAGGCAACAGATGAAAACCTTTCTAATACATGCAAGGATGGAAAAATAAGTTGTTGCAAAAGCACCTAATTTAGAGGGTGCAAACGCCAGTGATAATAGGCCACCGCCTATGAAAGGCGAAGATACCAAAAAAAAATTGGTATGGGTGGAGCTATCAAGTAGAAAGGCATAGAAGCTCCAAATATAGAAATCGAGATGGAGGATTGCGAGGAGTGTACCGCAACTCTCTCTTTCTATGTGATCAGTGGCAGTAATCTTTCCCAAGTCCATATGATGGTAGAGAATAGTGAAGCCACTTTAAAACATCTTAGGTAAAGGAAGATGCGACCGCCTATGAAAAGCGAAGACACCTTAAAGAGAAGGTGTGAGGGCCATGAGATAAGCCTTAGATCAAACCGTCGCATGACAACGAGCAGAGACACCTTAGACATAAGGTGTGTGGGCCACAATAGGAGCCCTAGATCAGAATGCCCTAGAGCCAATGTGATAGTAAGATATAAATGGACAGATGTATGGATAGTCAATAAAGTGGCTATGATGAGTATGGAGACAAATGTAGGATTGACTTTCATGGATATTGCCCTCATTCTAAATATTAGTAAGCTAGAAGATATTTGCCTTGAATAATAAGTGGATAACTTGTGGAGCATTAAGACGAGACTGTTATGTAAGAGCAGAGGACATGCGTAGATTCCTGGAACAAGTTAACTCTTGTCAAGGTGGTGAGCTCGGTAATGGAATTATAATACTTGGAGTATGGAGATAGATATAGATCAACCTTTGATGGGCTACCCCTATGGTTAAAGGTTGAGAGCTACCTGGACTCTTGAGACTAAGAGTGGGAAACTCACGGAGAAGTAAGGTGTGGTTCCTAGGGTGGAAAAGAGGGCAGACGCAACTCCGAGATAAGTAGACTCTTGAAAGAGTGGTGAGCTCGTGATCACATTGAAATACTCAATGACTGTCACACTTGGAAAGAATAATTTTTGTTTGAGGGGGTGTTGTAAACCTTGGTGTGAGGCTTGAAAAATCATTCCAGACTAAGCATGGTTGATACACTCGAAGGGGAATGTTGTGTCCCAGAGACAAGCGTTAACACTTTTTAGATGTGAAGTAGGAGACCATCTAGTTGAAGTGATCCTTTAGTGTAAGCAAATATGTGCTTTGGTAACTCTGGTGATTGAAAGATTTGGCGAGTATCTGTAAACTTAGCCACAAACACTCTCGGAATGGAAAACTTAGGAGCTGCAGAATGCATGCTTGTGCTAAAGAAGCAGATGATAATTGCCTATATAAATGTCAAATAGGGTGATTGTTGGGATGTTGTCATTTAATGGGCAACAACTTTTGCAACCTACTTTAAGAAGGAGGGATGCCATTATCAAAAGACTACAATGGTAGTTACACTAATCATTGACAAAAATGGTGCAATCCATATGCTGCCACCATTAATGTCATAATTTATAGTCAAGTTGTCTTAACATTCATGCCTATAAATAAATGCACTATTTGATAGCAAAATGAGAGGGTGAAGAGAAGAGAAGAAGAGATAAAAGGGGGCTGCCAAGGGCAGCAGCCCTACTACCATGTGTAGCAGTGTGTGAGATAAATGAAAGTTAATTTTGAGTGAAGTGATCCTCCTTCTCCGTTTGTGTTGTAACCGTTTTTATATCTATCTCTAATAATATTGGTTTCTCCCGTAGATATAGATGATTTGCATAACCACGTTAAATATTGTGTCAATGTGCTTAACTTCCAATGGATAACTATCAGAACATCACCGGTCGAACCTCCCAACAACACTTTGTTTTCACTTGTTATGATCATCTTGAGTTATTAACATCATTGCTTTCTGGGGTTTTTGCTTCAAGGGCCTTATAGTATTCAAGCATGTATGTTGCTACCATTGGATTATTTTCTTGAAATAAAAAAGATCGAGAAAACATAACATATCCTCTTGTACCGAAGACAGACAGTAGAGATAGAGAAAACATTATTGTCTTGCTAATTATTTTCATTTGTTCTTGTTAGAGTTTGGCTGCTTAGCATGCAGCAACTGATCAGAGTATCCCTCGTATCACAACTCATGCAAGGTTGTCTGTACACAATATGCATCGAGTTATGGATGATCTTGTTCAAATTATACTGAGAGATCATTCCCCACGCAGCAATGAAACCATTGATCCTCATGTTGGCTAACACTGCATCAAACATTTTATCCCCAGCAACATTCTCGAAGTAAATAGATCCAAGCTGTTGCTTTGTGAAAGAACAGACAAACAAGGTTAATTTTCTCAGAGATGAATTTGTTCCTAGCTTCTCAAATAATTAAGTCAGACTATCCTATATAAGAATTCTCGTCACACTCTTTGTTGAACAAATTAATTAAGCCTTGCCACCGGTGAAATAGATCATCCATGGATTAGGAAATACACCATGAAAGACTCCTCCAATCTACTGTTCCATTCAATAAATTCTAAGAAATTGAATCGAGCAATCGCAGAATTTTTCTTAGAACTAGGAATAAGCATCTCGTTTTTTAGAAAAGAAACACCCTTCTAAATGGCTGCAGTGTATGGTGTTAATTCTAGATATAGGAGTCGGTCTAAGATGATAGAGCATGGCTTGACCGTGTAAAAAAAGGTTTTTTTAATTCATTTATAAATATATAAATATATACACACACATATATATATTACAACTTCCCATGTTCACATTGTTGCAGATGGCATCTTGAATGTAACATGATTTCTGCCAAATGCCACCGTTAGCACCAGAGGATCACTGGCTGCAACAACAGACAGTGACAGGTATTGCTGAATCATTAATTTCATTAATGGAATCCAGTTCCCTGTTCATATGAAATTTTCTACTTAAATCTCAAGGAGGCATGATCTGATATTGTCTCTCTGGTGGACCAGCATATACAGAAACTTGAATTTTGTGGCAGGAGACTCGCTTTTTTCCCATTTCTTGGTAAACTTGAAAACAACAGCAGAAGTCAGGATATGGCTTTCAGGTCTTCAACTGCTCCCAGGAAAAGGTCTTTCCTGGCTTCATTTTTCTTATACTAGTTGGAATTTCTTCTAGCATCATCCATTATGGGGCATATGCAGCCATAAATCTCACAACACAAGAACTAACTCTACTGTGCTATGTGCTTGTGCTTGTGCTTGTGCTTGTGCTTGTATTACAATACAAACCCAAATCATTCCGTATTTTATGTCCTTCATAGGTTTGAGAACAGAATTCCAATTCAAAGTTCTTGTAAGCTTTAAAACCAAAAACTACAGCAAGATGTCAAACCATTACTGCGAAAATACTAATGCTGCTTAACGTCTAACTTGAGTTGAAGGTCCCTGCCCACCTGCAGCTCAATATGGATGTTTTCTGCACTAATTGCAAGGAAGCAACCCTTCTCTCTTGCGGATATGCTTAAAGCTAGACATGGATTTAATGCAGAAAGACTTTTCTTGTTGACTTGAAGAATTGAACCTGGCAGGCCATTCTCTCCAGTGAACTCCTTTTATTCTAGCTAGTTTATTTCTGACATAAATGAGGAATAATAATTTTCATGCTAGTACTTTTGACGTATAGCAATAAAAAAAAAAATTATGGATTATCAAGTTGAAAAACTAGAATTCTAAAGGAAGAAATTAAAGTTTTTCAACCCTAATTTTACTGCTAAACTATATATAGAGAACACCATTTGATAAATATGAAGGTTAATAATAATAATAATAATCTACTTTGAAAAATAACATACAAGCTATTAATTATATTGTAAATAAAAAAATAATTAATGAAACCTAAATCAAATAAAATTTTAAAATCTAATTAAGAAATGAGTTTGAAAATAATTAGAAAAGAAAAAACATCTTTTGAGTCTAATTTAAACATGATTCAATTAAATTAAAAAATCATGATTGTTTTATATAAAAACTCATTTAACACCTAAGAACATTTTACTTAAATATTTGACACGCGTCCCTATCAACTAACTATTTTCAGATACATCAAAACAACTTGCCCAAGACTCGGGACAGGACCCAGCTTTAATGTCTGCAACTGCAAGTTGGTTCGCATGAAAACAAATCTCTTTTCTTTTTTTTCCTTTTTTTTCATTGCTCAACTTTCGTTTTACGCAGAGGAATAGTATTGATGTGACGTCGTCCATTGCATTTAGATATTCATTGTAGATGCAACGCCTTTGAAGAAATCAAACATTATGCACCCACCTGTGATTCTATTATTAGTAGAAAGCTCCAGGAAGTCTGATTTAATTTCCATGGAAAGAATGACTTCTTGACGTTGTTTTCTCACTCTTCGTGATATTTATAATCTTTTTTGTTAGCTGTTTTCTTATGTGCAGATGGCTCTTAATGCAAAACTAGCTCTTCTTCTGACTCTTTTCCTTAGTGTTGCTAGCAATGGATACAGTTCTTTGCGAGAGAACAACACAAGTGATGATGAGCTTGGTGGCGGATTACCCCTGGTACCCAGCAAAGAGCTCTGGACGAAGTTCGATTCTCCATTCAAAAGTGGGTTTCTAATAGGTTATGTATTTTCTGCAGTTTCCATTTTAACTATTTTCCTGTCCTATTGTGTGCCTTGGGCTCGTCTCAACAAGAGGAAAAGGAACAAGGTGATGATGAAGACACCAATGATGACATCTTTGATGGAAAGGCGGGAGAAGAAGAGAAAAGAAGCCAGCATCCAGGTATCCCCATGAGATTTTCCTTTCATCATATATTTGGTTTCTTGCTAGCTCGAAATCAACTATGTTCCTGTCAATTTACAAAAGATCATCGGTTATTTCATCCCCCGATTTCGACGTTTGATCAGATGTTGATCGCAAGAATCAGTTTTGCTGAACTACAGAAAGCAACCAACAGTTTCGACAGAGGCAAAGTCATCGGAGTTGGAAAGACGGGGACAGTATACAAGGCAGCACACCCTCATCTTCGTGTCACTGCCGTGAAGAGATTATTTGACTTCCAACATTTGGAAAAGCAATTCTTGTCTGAGTTAATGATTCTGGGCAAGTTTAGGCATAAGAACATAGTTCCACTCTTGGGATTCTGCGTGGAATCGAGGGAAAGGCTTTTGGTGTACCAATATATGCCAAATGGGAATCTCTACGATTGGTTACATCCTGTGGAAGGCGAGCCTAAGATCATGGAGTGGCATTGTAGGGTTAACATCGCAGTTGGGATGGCAAGAGGTTTGGCATGGCTCCACAATCATAATACCCTCCAACTAGCACATCTTAACTTAAGCTCAAGTTGCATCTTGCTTGACAAAAACTTCGAACCAAGGATATCCAATTTTGGAAGGGCAATGCACATCATGACCTCAAATGCCAGAATCTTCATGGCAAACATGGAGATGAGTGAATGGGATGTGACCAAAAGAGATGTCCATCAGCTTGGTGTTCTTCTTCTTGAGCTGATCACAGGAGAAGATCCTTTCACTAACAGTGGATTTTATCGCAGTCTAGAAGGTAAGTTAGTGCAAAACAATTGTCTAGTGAGTACTGTCTCGGCTGCACTGTATTGTGCGGTTGACAAATCTCTGCTCGGTCAAGGATTCGATCGTGAAGTCCTTTATTTCCTGAAGGTTGCCTGTAACTGTATTCAGCCTCTTCCACATCGAAGGCCAACAATGGCTGAAGTATACAAAATGTTGATGGCCATCAAGAACACACTTCCCGACATATTGAGTTAAAACTAGTATATAAACGAAATTAGCTGCTCCGTGAACATCCACCAATGCCGAATTACATTACTAATTGTAAACATGTTTATGTACAGGATAGATTTAAAAATATCATAGATTTTCTCTAATTTCTCTGCAATGAACCAGCCATTAATTTCTCTAACAATATGGTCGATTCTGATTCCAGTGTGATGATAACTTGGAGCTCAAGATCATAGAAATAACGTGAAACATAGTGTGCATATGTTTCCAGGACTGAACATTGACCCGGTCTCTTTAGTGAGATGGTCAATTCGATCAACTTTTTTGGTCATTAATTATTCACACCTTGTTTTTCCCTTTTCTTGATTCTTTTAATAAAGGGTATTTAAAATGTCAAAATACTTCATATGTAGATTATATCACTTTTCTGAAAAAATAAATGAAAGAATATATTAGAGAAACAACTTAATTTTATTTAAAATTAAATCAACAAAATCAGAGATATAATTAATTAAAGAGAAATTGGAAACTCACCTCGTTATATAAGATAAGGAGAAGATTGACCATTTCTCTCATGATTTTTTCAATTCAATTCGAACGTATATCCTCCAAAATAACAATTGTTAAACATCAATTTTGTCATGCTCAACTCTTATTTAGTAAGGATAATATATAAAGTCAAAATAGTATCATATTTGTTAAACATCAATTTTGTCATGCTCAATTCTTATTTAGTAAGGTCGACAATATATAAAGTCAAAATAGTATCATGTTACTTGTTCTCTTTTCTTTTCCATATATATATATTCCTTGTTATATTTCTTGGGATGCACCGATAATAATTTTACAGTTCTCTTTTCTTTTCCATATATATATATAATTACTGTTGGAAGTAATACTGGTAGAATTTATTGACAGAATATCTCCTTGTTATATCTCTTGGGATGCACCGATAATAATTTTATATATAATGTGTGTATTGAGAGAATTACAATGATAACATAATAAATAAAAATGTAATATATTATTTTTATAAATAATATTATTGATGAAATAAACTTGTTACTAATATTTATTGGTAGTTTTTAAGTTATAACCTGATAATTAATTTATTTTTTTCATTGAACTCACTACCTACTCACTGATCCTTGAAAAAATAAAGGAAGTTGAAAATTTTCTGCTGCTGGGTGGCCTAGTCAATAGCTGGAAATTAAATAAATTTTTCGGAAGTCCAGATCTTAGATTTCGTTATAAAATCATAGGTTAAGTTATTCTAAAAAATATTAGTCATTGGTGTATCTTATCACTGAATGCGTAGGTGAAAAGAATCTTAGGTATTTCTTTTATAAATTAAAAAATGGATTTAGTTATCATCAGAATGAAATCTTAGATTTAGTGATGGGTTATAGCCAACAATGAGCATTTATTGTGATTTAGAGATGGCAACCTTATATTCGTCATCTTTATTTTTAAAAAAATAAAGCATTAATTTTAGTGCTCATCTACGTTTGAAAATGCAAATCTCAAACGTAATTATTAGTTACTAAACACTATAATTAAATTAGGATGTTATTGTATTATAATTTTTGTATTTTTTTTCCATTAATCTAAAAGTTAAAGAATTTTTTATCATCCATACAGACATCAATCATCAATTGGTATATGTCAAACTAAAACTAATACGGCAATTATTTATTTATTCTATGGTAAGATTTTAGTTTTTTTTTAATTAGATGTGTTTGGAAAAATTACTTTTCTTAAATAATAATTTTAATATTCCAAATAAAAATAAAAAAATTAACTAAATTTTATTAACCACCAATCTACTCTTTAATAAAAATCTATAAACATTGTTTTCTAAAAAAAACTATATCAGTTTGGATTGATTCAAGTCAACATGAGTTGATCCGTCAACCCATATCAAGTTATTCCGTCTATCAACTCAGAAAAAAATTAAATTTTCAAGTCATTAAAAATACTTTTATTGATGTTGATGTTAAGAAATTAAATAATATATTAAGAACCATTAGACGTATTTAAGTTAGTTAAGATGATGATATCGACAAGCAGCAATTCAATGTTAAAGATTATACTGGATATAAAAATGATAAAATTAAAAAAAAATTGATTAATTTGTAAAACATCAATGTGTAATGAAATTGATTTTAGTGGAATATTTTTTGTTGTTCTTTTAAAATGACATAAATGAAACGTTTATTTATGTGATTTTGTTATATAAACATAAATGGTGTTATTGTGTTATGATTTCACTATATATGCAGGTTGAATAAATATAGAATAAAAAAATACCCTAGAAAAAAATTTGTTTCACACTGATAGAATCACTAACGAGTGTAAATTACAAATAGAATCACCGACGAATTAATTCTGTTTTTCCAGATAGTTGAAGAAACATTACACAACCATGTCGCTAATCATTATAGACAACATCACCGACAGATTAGTTATGTCATAAAGTTTTAGAGAGTTAGAGAAACATTACACGACCATGTCACTTATCATTTAAACAGCATCACCGATGAATTGAAAACATAGTGCTTGATTTTAGGGGGTTTTGGAAAATTTCGAGTTTAATTAAAATTTTTCATTTTAATTATAGACAGACTTACTAATGAAATTTAAAGTTAATAATTTTTTAAATGTCTATCAGTAATTTTATTAGTAGAAAGCCTCCATTAAAAAACCACAATCCTTAACTTTAGAAGAAAAACTCTTATTCTTCCTTTATTCTTTCTCTATGTTTTTTTTCCTCACTCTTCTCTCTTTCTCTCTCAATTTCTTCTCTCTTTCTCCCCAGTTATCATCTTCCTTTCTCACTTTATCCTTAACTTTAGAATCCTCCATGCTAGGTAAATCTCTAACTCTTTTATTTTTTTATTGTCATTATGTTTGAGGTATACGGGTTAATTAATTTTTTTTCAATCCTACTCTCTTCCCCTCTCCCTTTATCAAGGTTTTTCTTTTTTTTTCAATGTCAGCTAGGTCTTCAGCCAAGTAAATTTCCTTCTTCCTTGTTTTTTTAATTGACATTATGTTTTGTTTATATGAGTTATTATTTCTTATGTTTGATAGTTGCTTTTGAAATTATTTATAATTTTTTTTATAATCATAATTTATCCATATGAATAACTGCAATGAATTTATGGGTTTGAACAAGGATTTGAATGGAAAGGATTTGGATTTGAATTTGAATTTTTATATAATATTAATTAAAGCCAACAAACTGCATTTAACCCTATTTAGTTTCCTATCAAACACCCCTTTTAGAGAAACCTTTATTAGGATTTGTATAAAATAATTTGTCACCCAACTCTCAACTTCAACCTAAAACAAAACCTTTCATTTAAAAAAAAGCTCTTATCAAGGTCATTCTTTCATTTAAAAAAAAAGCCCTTATCACCTATAATATAAAAGACATGATTATTTTACAATACATATTTTTATTGTTCCCCTTTTATGTTTTATTATGGATTATAATAGTGAGATTTTTTAAAATTTTCAATTTGATCCTCAAACTTTGTTTTAGAGCAATTGAGCTCAAATTAAAGTGTTTAATTGAATTTTTTATAAGTGAGGGTTGAATAGAAAAATAAGAGATTGAAGTGCAAAACAAAAGTGACACAGGTAGCGTGTTCAAATTTATTTGTGAACTATATTTTTACCCCTTATATTTGTTTTGCTATAATGTGACTAGTTCTTTACATTTTTAACAATTGTATTTTGATACTAAACTTTATTTTTATTATTTTTCAATTTTTAGTGAGTGAGAGGAGAGAGAGAATGGTTGGAATCTGGCCTAGAAAGAGAAAAATATTATTTCTTCAATTCCAACCACCAAAACACTAGATTTTTATTCCAAATGATTGTATATAGTAAGGAAAGTTTGACTTGTGTGCTTTTTTTTACCTTGAAAGTGTTTTAAAAACTAGATTTAAGATCAGGAAGAAATTGGTTTTCGAGTTGAATTTGGGTTTTTGGCTTCTTTTTTTTTTTTTTTTACTTTTAGAGGTTAATGATTGGTTTAAAAAGGTTATTAGGTTTATTTCTAGGTGTTTTGGGTTGAAAATGGATTCCTAGAAGAAAAAATCAATCACTCCAATGTATCTATAACATAAGCATTACTTCGCACGCATAGAGGGAGAATCAATGGTTTTTCACTAGCTCGACCTAACTTTATACACGCAAGCTTACCATTTTTATTTTTTTTTGTTGATTACCGATCATTAGCAAAGTTCACTATATAAACACTAAAAAAAAAAAATTTAATTTTCTAATTTCGAATAGAAGTCCATTAGCATATATATTTTATGTTCATAAGAAAAAAGTTGTATTTTTTTAATATAGGATAAGAAATCTTTTTTTATTTAAATATTTCAACTTAAAATGAAAAGATAATATTTTTTTCAATATGGGATGAAAAAACTTTTGAAATAATTTTTTAAAGTTCATTAGATACAATATGTATAATTTACATCCACATAAATTGTTTCTTAAATTTTTAACATGCAAAATTAAAACCTCCCCAAAAAATTTTTTAATTTTCCTAGGTTTACCGGGTCAATGGGTCAAGTTTGATAACTATGATATTAGACTGATGTTTTATTCATTAATTATTTTGAATAGTTTTTTTTTCTCGATTTTATCCTTTAATATTGAATTAGTTGGGGAATAAATTGCATGATTTTTTTATAGGATTATCACTTTCTCAAATAAATTTTTGTTTTTAGGTTGGTGCTCGATTTTGTTACGATATATTTTTATCATATAATTAAAAAAAATATTTTATAAAAAACAAATTAGTAAATTAAATAGAGTTTATGATACAGTTCGTTTGGGAATTGAGAATGATCCAATATGTCATTGTTTCAATAGCTTTTTTTCATCTTAAAATTTTATTAAAAATTAGGCAATGTTTTTACCTATTATTAAGATTGCATTTGGATTAATGAAATCAATCATTTTAATTTGGGTTAACTCTTGCTCAATTTAGTTTAAAACTTTAGTTAAACAAATAGTTAGGTTGTGAGATCTTAAAAGTGACCAATTAAGTCAGGTTAAATAAAACAATTAAAAAATTATCCATGCTCTTAATATTTTTTTATTTTAAAAAATTTATCCAACTCGTAGCGTAACACAGACTATTACATTAATAATTTTATACAACGTGCGTATTGTATGCAGCAAAATGGCGCAATTATAGTAAATTTACTAATGGATAAAAGGATTCAATTGAGAAATGATGGAAATATTAGGAATTGAATTGATACAAAAAAATCAACTAATTTATGGCTATATTTATAAGAATATTATGAATTAAATTAATAAAAAATTAATTCATTTATGGCTTTATTTATTGATGTATATTTGTAAGTTATAAAATTTTTACAATAAATATTTTGTTTTTTATTTTAGTTTTATCTATTTGAATTTCTTTTCTAGTTTGTTTATTTGATTTTAAAAAATAAAAATAAATTATTGATGGATTCACCAACAAAATAAATTCATTATAGAGTTTCAAAAACATTTATAGAAAATATCATTGATAATACATAATTTTAATCTCATCTCTAAAGTTTCTAAAGAAATTTAATTTGATCCTATATCTTCTAAATTTTACTATTTTATCCCTGTAGTTTTAAGCATGTATATTTTAATCATAGAACTTCATTATTATCACTTATCAATCCTTGAATGTTGAGAATTATTCATTTGGTCCTTGAAGTTTTCCTGAAAGTTCAATTTGGCTATTAAAATTCTTTATCCTTACATTTTTGGACCTTATGGTTTTAGGTGATTACATTTCAGTCCTAAAATCTCATTTCCCTCACGCCTAGTCCTTGATGTTGATAAACTTTAATTTGGTCCTTGAACTTTCCACAAAAGTTCATTTTGATCTTTAAATTTGTGCTTTCATGTTTTTTTTTATCCTTATCGTTTTAAGTGCTTACATTTCAGTTTTAAAATTTTATTTTCTTCATGAATATTGAGAAAAGCTTAATTTGGCTCCAAGATTCTGAGTAAAAATTCAATTTGATACTTAAAACTTTCATTATTTACATTTTATCCCTCTAGTAAAAGCTTACCATTTTCTTTTGAAGAAAACCTTAAACGTATGATCCTATAATCAACTGATTAATTTTATCAATCTTAGATTCCAAGGAGAGAGGGTAAGTGTGTATTTTGTATTGTAATAGTTTTTGTATTTGTAATTAAAAAAAAGAGATTTAAAAAAATATATAAATTATAGTTCTTTTAAAATTAAAATTTTACCGCAATTTAAAGATAAAAAAACAAGTTTGAATAATAAAAACTAAATAATTTTTAAAATTATAGTTAATTTAAAGCAATAGAAAACAGGACATAAGTAACCTAGCCTAGGACAAGTGTGAAAGACACCGAAAACATACCACGCATTCCGATGCAAAGGACCCTCCTTTTCAAGGCATCTCCTTCTCTGCTCTTCTTTAGAATCTTTACTACTAAAGCAGAGAAAGCATCGCTTCTTCTTTCCTTCCTTCACCTTGTTTTCTCTCTTTACATTTCTCCCCTCACTCTCACTCATTTGCAGAGTGACCAAGAAAACCCAAAATGGGTTCATTAGTGAAAGGAGTGGTGATCCATGAATCACTTCTAATTCATGATTATGTCACCCCTTCTTTCCACTCTTCAGCTCACTCTCTCCTCCGAAAGCTCCGCCACTCCAACCTCCACATTGGGATCTCTTTCTCACCTTCTCTTCCTCACAATAAGGTTTGTCTATCAATTCTTTATATCTTTCTGGTTTGTTTTCTTTGATGAGATGGTTGTTTGAAAGAGCAATTTTTTTACCTGCCCTTTTGTTATAGGTGAGTGTACTTAAAAAGATGGCAATGGAATACTCCTTTGATTGTTTTCTCTTGGATGATGAATCATCTGTTGATGGTGTTAATGAGATTACACTTTCTTGGGGTGGCATTGGGGGGAAAATTTTGTTTCTTGTTCCTAGCGACAAGAAGGTTGCTTTTGGTCAATTAAGCAATTTGGGTTGGATCATTGTTGTTTTTGGTGAGTTTTGTTTATACCCTTTTTTTATTTCTATGTATTAGTGGCTTTCTTTTAGTAGATGACATCAGTGGATTCTGTTTTGTATCTTGTCTTCGTGGATTCAAGTTTGTTTTTTTTATTAAAAAAACTGTGGAGTCCTGTTTTCTTTTCTTTTAGATGTTGAAGGTGCTGGTGCATGTGAGAGTTCAGGAGTGGTATGCATCAGTAAACTGGAAGAGTTGCCTATGATAATTTGCGCCTCAATTAGAAAGGTTATCATGATTGATTATTATCCAATTAGCAAATCCACTTCTACAAGTATTTATGAATTTTAGTTCTTCTTAAATATTCTCTGACTGTTTTATTTTTCCAATTTCAAACAGGCTATTGGTGATGGAGTTGTGACTGTTGGTTATATTATGAAGCCTTCTCGGGAAGAAGATTTTGCCAAGGTGAGTTCTTGATAGAGGAATTGGAAGCATTACTGATGTTGGAGAAAGACTGTGTCATAGATCATAGATGTTCTCCAGAAACCAGATATACAAAGAAATCAATGTGAAGTCACGATATCCTGATCGAGTTCCTTAATTGCTATTGAAAACTGATTCATTCTATTTTCTGGATCTAGAGTTCAATCTGAGTTAGCTCTTCACTGATTTTGTTTTAAACTTACAAGAAAATTTGTTAGTTTTGACATTTTATGGTGCATACTCCATGTTGTTTGTCTGTATCTTTACCCATGTATAAATTGTAGTTTAGATGTATGTCTACAATTGCAAGCTTATTCTTTGTTCTTGTTGCAGAGGGGTGCGTTCCCCATGTATCCTTCTCCAAATGGTTTGATGTTTCTACCCCTCACATTTGAGCTTCCCCTGCAATCTCAATTACAACTCGTTGACATAGTTCTGCATAAAGCAACTGATGAAATTATCTCTGTTGACTTAAGCGGCTCTTCAGAATCCTCAAACAGAATTACTTTCTCTGCAGGCGTGCAGGAATTGCAAAGGTAGTGTCAAATTCATGTTTATACATTTTTATGGCAGGAATTGCAAAGGTAGTTTCAAATTCATATGTATACATTTTTATGGTGATGATAAATCAACATGTTGCAAACAAAGTTGTGGATTAATGACATAATAATGTGCCTGGGCCCCTTTCTTCTGCAGGTATATGGAACACCATTCTGATTGCTTTGCAATTGATCCACTCGATAAAATATATCCTGTACTGGATCGACTAAAGATCCAACAAATTCTTCTTGGGCTGGATGCTCTCAACAAAGAAAGCTGTCGGGCAATCAGAGGACCCCATTTCCTAAAGGTCTTTTGATCAGAATGGTATCTATTTAAAATAGTAAAATTGATCTCACAAATCATTGGACACATAATGAAATATTTAGCTTTGTTGTCATTGCAAAATCAACTACGATGATTTTTGGTGTTGTTTATTGTTTAAGCATATGTTTCTTGGGTGTTTTCCGAATTGATACCAATTTTCATGATGCACTTTAAGGCTCCATTCAGGCATGATCTCTTGAACGTTTCACCATTTTATCCTGAAATTTAGTTACAACCAGAGTTCAAACATGCAGGTTAATGGATTTAATGACCCTGATCTGGCACAAAGTCTGTCTGAAGCTAAATTATCTCTTCCGAGTATAGTGAAACCTCAAGTTGCCTGTGGAGTAGCTGATGCTCACAGCATGGTAAGAGTTTCTTTGATTGCAAAGGATACAACTGTAGGATAAAAAATGTTAATCAGGACTGCATCTCGATACTGCAACAGGGACTCTGTAATGCTTAGTGTTTTTCTGTGGACTCACTAAGCAAGTTCCTTAATAATGAAATCTCAAGTTCTCCTGTATTTTCTCCAATTTTAGGTGCTTATCAGGAAAGATTTGTTCATCATTTTATAGTTAGATGCTTAGAGCTGCTATCAATTTTGAATATTGGTTATGTGGTCTGCACCAGCTGTATGGATAAACATTCTAGGTTACTGATAGACCAGCTCCATCATTTTGGGTTTGTCTGAACATTATTACATTTTTGACATTTTGGACATTGTTTGCAGTTCATTACTAGGGAGCTGCAATATTTTTTAGTTCCTTATCCTTAATTTTCTGTCTTAAAAAAGTTTAATTCTCGCGTTGCAGGCAATCACCTTTAGAGTTGAAGATTTTAAGGATTTAAATGTTCCTCTTCCAGCAATTGTTCAGGTGAGCACAAAAGTACTATGCCAATTTTGGTTTGACTTTTTGGCCCTGCATTCTGGCATGACAGTAGTATGAACCAATGTGTGGTTGTTCTAATTGTGTATGCTTGACTTGAAACAGCAGAACAATGATCAGTGCTTGTATTTGACATAGATACATCATAGTTTTACACCATCCTTCCAGTAAGCTAAATGTAATTTAACATGACTGAAATATATTTCAAAGCCCTTGGTCAGAGGAGTTGCCAAGTGGTTGAGCCTTCTAAAGGGTCTTTTTGACAGCTGAGTTTCATGTTTTCTGTTCTCCTGGCTCTGAACTGTTTGTGTGGCATTGCAGGAGTACGTGGACCATTCATCTACTATATTCAAGATTTATGTCTTGGGTGAGCAAGTTTTCTATGCAGTAAAGAAATCTATACCAAATGCAGATGTCTTGACCAAATCATCTGAAAGAAATGAACTCAGACCTTTACTCTTCGACAGGTAGCATTTAGTTTCTTTGTTTTCTTTCTGCTTTCTTGAGTTTTGGTAATGTCTTATGTTTCAGTTTTGATAATCTTGTGCTTACCCTCTGCAGCTTAAAATCTCTACCCACCAGCACTGGGCACACTACAGGTGCGGATTCCATCGAGACCAATGTTAATTCATTTGATCTTGAGCTAGTCACAGATGCTGCAAATTGGCTTGCTAGAAAACTTGATCTTACCATCTTTGGCTTCGATGTTGTTGTAAGTAATGCTTCCTTGACTGCATGTCTTTTGCAATTTGCATCTTTTACCAGTCAAACCTGATTAATAATTGATGATTTTTCTTGATTATTTGATGAGTGATTTATAATGGTAGAAAACCCAAGATGAATAGTGAGAAAGTATCATTCAGAAATGCTTTGCTATTCTTGTATAAGATTGGCATCAAGCATTCGTACTGGAGCCAATTTTACTACTAGTTGATATTTCTGGTGTTCAGTCACTTGGTCTATTTTCTTTTTTGGTTATAGACCCTGACCCCTCAGTGGGATATATATTTTGGCATCTGTGTAATTAAGAAGCCAGCTGCAACTGTTCTATCGTCTTTGCAGTTGAGTTTAGGGTATTATATTTCTGAACTTGCATACAAATCTACATCCTCTCATGTCTTACCTCATCTCAGATCCAGGAAGGTACTGGTGACCATGTCATTGTGGATGTGAATTACCTCCCATCTTTCAAGGAAGTCCCTGATGATATTGCCGTGCCAGCCTTTTGGAATGCTATTAGACACAAGTTTGAATCAAGAAAGAGGAGATAGAAAGCCGTGCTTATGTGTTGGAAACTGAGCAGTGGTCATTCCTTTAGCTGAATATGATCAAAGACAGAGAATAACTGGAAAACTGGCAGAGCTGGTGAGCTTATAGTTGATGGATAAAAGCATTCATATCCATCAAAAGTTGTCAAGACCTTTTTAAATTGTACACCCAGAGAACCCTTATTAGGCTAAGCCTTTTGAGTAATGAACAATATGTAACGCTGTTTTTGCTACAACCACCTTTCTTCCTCCATGTTTGACCAATTAGATGCTTAACTTGGATATCAAATTCTTGCTTGCCATGCTGTAGCTACTTTTCTTGAGGGATTTTATGTTATGAAATTGGGAGAGAAAAGAGGAGGCACATGCATTGGATCCCAACTCAACAGTGTCAAGTCTATCGGGATAACATTGATATGGGATAACAATGATCTAGCCTCGCTTAGTTGAATAAATGAATAGTTACTTTCCATCCCTTGAAAGGTATAGAGACCCCACAATCCATGTACCAGCCCGCCATTAATTATCTTTATCAACAAAGGAATGATAATGATGATCATGGTCATGATTAACAGGTATAAAATTAGGCTCCATACAATGTTCAGACACCCACCAACCATTTCAGGGCTTGGCACACAAAACAAACACAATGGCCACTTCACCATCTCCTCCACTACAAGAACAACAATAAATGGACATTATCTTGACTTGACTCGAGAACTAAAGTGTGTCCGCTTCCCATATTATTTCTTATTAATAGATTAATCAATATCAGCAGACATGAATTATATCGGGTTTAGTTCCATCACTAGATTTTTGTATGTACTACTCGTGGACATGTTAATTTTTCTCTGATATAAAAAATATTTAATTGATAATAACTTAAGCGAATTTAAATTAATTTAATTAACTTACGGATAATTCTAGAGTTAATCTTTTAAACAAGGAATTTTGGTCATGAGACCGAGATGACCATACATAAAGCCAAAAACAAATCTTGAAAAAAATTTAAAAAATAATAATTAAAATAATAAGAATCAAATCTCATATAAAAACTAATTAAAAAAATAAATAAGGGACTTAATCGGAAAATTAAAATAAAAATGATAAAAAATAGTAATTAAAAAAATAAGAACCAAAATGGATTAAAAAATAAAATAAAATGTAGAGGGAGAAAATTAAAAAAAAACCAAAAAAATGATAAAAAAAAAACCTATCAAGAGAATGTGTACTATATATATATCAAATGGAAAGGATGAAGCTTGAAAAAAATATAAAAAGGAAAATTCAAAACAAATAAAAACCAATCAAAAGAAAGATTTTTTTTCTCCATTAATTTTTATCAAAATAATTTTATTTTTACTTTTTAGCTGAAGAAAAAATCAAGTGATTAGTTAGGAGAAAATTGTGTCAAAAAAATATTAAAAAAATAAATAAAAATTAAAAGAATGAAGATCAAATTTAATAAAAAAATATAAGCAAATCAAATGCTTAAAGATAAAATTGAAAAATAAATAAATCAAATTTCATACAATTAAAAAATTGATAATCATTCTGCAATTTTGAAAAGTCAACATACCTTTTGTAATGAAAAAAAAAGAAAAAAAAGAGGATAAAAAAATTCTAGTTAGTGCTCTATCATGCCATAAAATCTGAAACGTGTTAGGCCGCCATGTAGAGGGTGGTGCAATGTTTCAAAAACTATTCTAGAAAGGGATCGATTGTCACCTGGAGGCATCACATGTGTAGCTTAAAAGAAGTGGCTGTTTCGCAACACGCTTCAATCATTTTTTTTTCTTTTATCAAAAAACAATAATATATTGACTCAAACAATAATTACAAAAAAAATTAGGTTAAAAAAGTTCAAAATATCCCTTGATCTTATATAAAAAAAACTTTGACCCCATGAACTAAATGCAATTATATTATATAAAAAATATGAAAAATCACAAAAAAACCTCCTCAATTATAAATTGTGTTGTTTTTTTATAAAAGCATGGGTGTAATTGCACTGTATAATAAAGTGTAAAAAAATTATTTTAACCTTAAATTTGTGTTCAATTACTGAAGGGCAAAATCTTCATTTAACCTTTACCTTGATTATAATCCACACTAAAATACATGATTAGTTTGAACTTTATATATAATAATGATGAATAAGCCTACACAAGGATAAACCTACAGATGAAGATTGAAAAGACAATGGGGTCCATATATGTTGGATAACTTTTGGGAAAACCTAAGTTTAGTCCTTGATGTATTGCCTTGTTATCATTTTGAGTCTCAATATATTTATTTTTGAAGATTTCACCTTTTACAAATCAAAGTTAAGAGATTCCATCCAATTTATGAACACTCCTTGATGTTTCAATTCAAGATGTCAAATAAGCACCAATCAATCACCAACCCTTTTCAATGCAAAGACCTTCCGTTTGTTTTTATCCAATAGTTTGTAAGGAATTAAATGTATTTTTTAATAAAATTATATATGATTGTTTATGTATTTTTATTATTAGATGATCAAATAAAAACTAGTTTATTTATGTTCTTCTCATCTGAATATATTGTCCATAGCTATTATCTAGTCAAGATCTCTAATATAATTTTAACATCAAAATATAATATGTTTGAATTACACATTTAATTATAGTTTGGATAGAAATAAAGTCTATCATCTATTTAATGTTAGGAATAAATTAAAGTTTAATTTGATATTTGGATAAAAAACTTAACAATCACGTGTAAAATGTACAACAATTATACAACAATTTCTAATTGTTACGAATGAAAACTAGATTCAAATCGGAAGGATGTTCTTATTTGATTTCATCAACCACTTTTATAGTAACATTAATAAAATCGAAAGAACAAGACCAAATTGATAAAAAAAAATAATAAATTAGGAACTAAATTAAAGTTTTTCCTTAAAAAAAACAGGAGTTTGAGATGGTATAAATACAAAAGATGATGAAGCACTGAGCTTCTACTTGTTATTGATGAAAAATAGATGGGACTTGGAAGGGTGTCTTTGTTTGATGTCGGCAAACACGTTTATGGCAACATTGATAAAATCAAAAGGAGTAAGACTAAATTGATAAAACATTCATAAATTAGGGACTAAATTGAAGTTTTCTCGACGAAAGTGAGTTCCTCGGAACTATAAATAAGGAAGACGATGAAGCACTGAAACCGAGAAATCCTCTCCACTGTCTTCCCTCTCTCCAGGACCCCTCCCCCCAGAAAATTAAATTAAAAACCCTAGATACATCGAATCCCTAAAAATAAAAAACTGAAGGAAAAAAACCCTAAAACAGTATCAAAAAATCGAACTTTTAATGGCACAACAAAATCAAGAAGAAGAAGAAGAGTTAGTGGCAGTTGTAGAATCTGTACCTGAAACCCTAGATCAATCTCCTTCTTCGTCTGATCCTTCGCTTTCTCGTAATGTTTCCTTTAGTAAACTCAACGCACAAGCTCCCGCCTTTGTCCCCACGCGCCCCCAACCTCAACCTCCTCCGCGATTGTCAGTGATCCCTCCCCCTCCTCCTCCCCCCGCGGGCATGATGCATATGTTCCCTCCGTCTCCGTTTCACGTTCCGATTCATGGCCCTGTTCCCTTGCCTCACGTCATCCCCGTTCCGAACCACCACCACCACAACAACCACCACCACCACCATAATCATCACAATCAGCATCAACAGCAGTATGTTCCGGTTCGAAAGCATAATCAGCTGCATAATTCTAAAAGGGTGCCGCAGCAGTTTGAGGAAGAGGTTGAAGTGGTTGTGAATAAGGATGCAGCAGCTTCTTCGGATCATGCGGCTAAGAGTGATGAAGCTATGAATAAGCTGTTGAATCAGGTTAGTTGAATTTGTATCTATTTGTTTTTCTTTCATCGAATTTAGGGTTTAGTAGATTAGTGAATAGTGACAAATTATCGGCGATGTAATTAAGTTGAGTGAGCTTAGAGCATGCGTTAAAGGAAATTCAAGTTAATCTTGATGGTTATTAGAAATAATGGGGAACTTAAGATGTACTGCTAATGATAATGGATTTGGTAGAAGTCTTTGAATACAGTGCCTATAGTGGTGATTGCGATACACTAGAGGAATGGAAGAACAGGATTGTCGCAAACCTGCATTTCTGATATAGTGGAGTCCCCGGCTTGAGAATGCCGTCGGACTGCATTTGAAATTGCTTTTGATCTGGATTCTGGAAAAGGCATCAAAACTATCAAAAAGCACATAAAAAGGCATTGAATAATTCGGTTGGGATTGTTGATGAATTGGTTTTGTTTGATAGTGACTAATAGATGCATTGGTGTGGATAGCTTGTTAAATTTAGTACTAGGGAATAATGAGAGAGGTAGTAGAATGACAATAGGGTGAATTGAAGTGAAACATGATTTAAGATACCTTTGGTTCCATGTTGGATTATGAAATCAACTGCCTTGTTTTTTGGCATTTGCTCTTAACTGCTTGCAGGTGGAGTATTATTTCAGTGATTTGAACTTGGCCACTACTGACCATCTTATGAGGTTTATCACCAAGGATCCTGAAGGATATGGTAAGGTTTTTCAACTTCTGTCAGTTTGTTCTATTTGGTATTTTATCACTATCTTCTTCTCACTGATTTTTTTTTTTTTAAAGTTCAGCGTGGTGCTACTTTCTTTTTCTTTTTGATCTCTCGATAATGATTAGGAGAGGACATACTCTTTTGAAAATGTAGCTAGGATAACAATTGGATAAACAATCCCCTGATAACCAGCTACTTTCTTTGCATTTTGATCTCTTGATAATGATTTAGGCAGTGCATGCTCCTGTAGAAAATTTCCCTCGATAAGCTATAAATTAGCTATTTATTGAACTTTGAATCAAGAAATAACAAAATGTCACTTTTCTTGAGGTTTCATGTGAACTATATCCTTGCAGTTTGCCAATAAATTTCCAATTCAGTAGTTTTCTAAAGAAATCTCATGATAAAAAAAAAAATTAAGAAGTTATCACCTTTAGAGTCATGTGATTGTGCAAAGATTGTTTACCCAACCATTATTTCACAATAAGCTATGTGAAATATTATTATTTATGTGAAATATATTATACCCATTCTAAGCCCTTGTTTGCTTTAATACAGTGCCAATATCTGTTGTTGCTTCCTTTAAGAAGGTTAAAGCTGTCGTAAACAATAATTCTCAGCTTGCTACCATTCTGCGGAACTCAACAAAGCTTGTAAGATTGCTTTTGATCACCCATAATCCTACTTGTTTGCGCAACTTCTTTCAATCGTTGTTGTTGACCGCAGTGTAATTTTTTATTTTTGGACGTTACATCATACAGGTAGTTAGTGAAGATGGAAAGAAAGTAAGACGCCAGCATCCCTTAACTGAGTCAGATGTTGAGGAGTTGCAAGTATGTTTTCTTTTGCCCACTACCTTTTTTTTTTTGTCTTGCATATTTAGTGTTGGAAATTATGTAAAGTTACTTCTTTCTGTCTATGGCAGAAGGCGTGAAATTTTTTATTTTTTCCTTTGCTTCATGTGCATTGGTAGTTTAGAGAAAGAAACAAATTCTGGTTTTGTTTCTAACACTTTCTTGATTTCTAGTCTCGTATAGTTGTTGCTGAAAATTTACCGGAGGATCATTGCCACCAAAACCTCATGAAGATCTTTTCTGCTGTTGGGAGGCAAGATATTTCTGTTCAGAATGATTTTTCATTGGATGGTTTAGCTTTTATGTAAACCATGCCAGATATAGTATTAGACATTTCATATTGTTGACCATTCCTTTTTCCAGTGTGAAGACTATTCGCACCTGTCCACCTCAACCTTCTGGTGGAGCTTCTTCAGCATCTAGATCTGGAAAAGCTGATGGGATGCATTTCAGTAACAAGGTACATTCATGCAGATATTCATGCATATGCATTCATGCAAAGGCATCAATTATGTTTGGCATACTTTTAATCTTTTTTTATCAACATCATCATGCATTTCTTTCTCTTGGTGAGGTGTGTTAATGGCAGAAATCTGGCAGAAAATCAGCATGTTAATGGTGAAATTATGGAAGCTCCTTTTATCTCTAAGGCAGCTTTCTTTGTACGACATGTCTTCTGTGTTTGCTCTGCCTCCTGCTCTCTCTAAACCTCACTATTCATAATTGAAAATGGAGGACAAACTTTCTACTTTTCATGCAGAATTTCTGCCAAGAATCTAATTGAAAATGGAGGACAAACATGTGAATTTCTGCCATTCACATGTTGACTTTCTGCCAGCTTTCTGCCATTAATTTTCCATTAACATCCCTCAAATTGATGCTGGTAATTCAATTAGCAAAGATTTGCCAACAAAAAATTGATGTCATTAACTTCAAGACAAGAATAAAGAAATTTTTGAGACAAAATTTTCAAACCAAGAAAGTTTCAAGACCAAGTTTTCAAACCAAGGTAATTTTCAATACAAAAATTCAAACCAAGTAAAATTTCAAGAAGAAATTTTCAAACCATAATGAGATTTTCAAGAAAATTTCAAGACAAGATGAAGAACAAGTGTTGCTCAAGACAAGAAGAAATCCAAGACCTTAAAGAGCAAATTTGCAAGCATTAACAACATTTCAAAGTTGTGGCTCTACTACAATGTGAAAATCAAGGATCTATGCAAAGAATCATCTTAACCCAGGTGAAGTTCTAAGATATGATTTATATTATTTAACAACCCTCAAGTTAATGCATTTTGGTTTGAAAATTGCACAAGCTTACATTAGCTTGTGTTATTAATTAATGTTAATGAGAAGAGAGAATGAGGATGGTGAGATTTGAACTTGGGACCATTTGATTGTTCAGTCTTATATATATTAGAATTATACAAGAGTTTGGAAGAAGGTTGTTGAAGGAAGTTCACAATAGCAAGAGGCTCTTATATAATCAGCGGATTTGCAAAATGGCGAACTAAAAAGGGCAGAAGGAAGTTTACATTAAAAAAGATGTGAAATGTAACATGATTTTTGAATTATAGATAAAAATTAAAATAACCTGAAAAAAAGACCTAGAGGAAGGTATTTCTTGATGAATCTTGCATTTTTGCTTATCTATTGATGCCAGTACAAAATTAGGGCTGGTATAATTATTAAGAATTGACCTTCAAGGTTGTACTATTCTTGAGAGATGTGCACCAACCCACCCAAAAGGAAGATACATATGTTTTGCTTTGGCTATTAATGCTTTCTTTTTCATTTTCCATTCATCATTTCTATTTATCTAATAGCTGGTTCTTTTAATTTTTTTTCTTGATTGTTTGTCATATGAACATGGAAAAGCATAACATCTAAACTCCTTGTATCATTTGCTGCAGTTGCATGCCTTTGTGGAATATGAGACTGTCGAGATTGCTGAGAAAGCAGTAAGTATTTTGCTTTTCCATGATTTGCTCGGGTCTGCTTTCCTAACATAAATTGCTCATTGGACTAATTAAGTGCACATACTATTTTGTAGGTTGCTGAGTTAAATGATGAGGGAAACTGGAGGAGCGGTCTTAAGGTTCGGTTAATGCTCAAGCGTGGGGTATGTGCCAATATTTTCCTTCTTTCTTTCTTTCATTCCTTTTTTTTTCCTGCTGTCATTTGTAAATAATGATGCTAGAGATACCAGCTTTATTACCAAAATATTCCAACTGATTAATGCAATAGCTTATGCTGTAACTTAAAGGTGCCCTGTGATGTTGATTAGCAGATCTTCCTATCTGATGATGCCAACTCAGTTAGGAACCAAGTGCTAATGAAATAGTTCCTACTTGCTGTATTTCATGCTTCTGAATGCTCTCCTATTCAAATTTGGTACTGAACCATCAAAGTCAATCAGACTGTTTAAGGTTTAAACTGTTCCTGTTTGTTTGATAGTCTGATGAAAGGTTTATAATTTGTATTAAAAAGATTAGAAGTGGGAGAATAATTACTGGAATTGGAAAATATTCTAAAATAGTCTAAAAGGGAAAGTAGAGATGATAGGATTGAGTGTCTTTTATTAAATATATTATATGTAATCTTGGTGGGTGTTAAAACCCTTGAGTCTCCATTTAATGGTATTGGCAGTTCAAATACCCTGCACTTATAGTTCCTCAGGAAGTCATATTGACCGTCAACCAGTGCCTCCCACTGTAGGATGACAGTTTCATGAGTCACAACATGCATTTTTGGATCTTAATACTGTTCTATCAATTTCAATTAATGAATTTGGAAGTTTATTATGTTTTTGGAGCTAGGTTCGTCCCCTGATTTGTGTTTGTTTGTTCCATCATTAATCGAAATCCACCCAGGCACAAGGAAAGAAGGGGCATGATGGTCAAGGGAATTCTGAGGATGATGAGGTTTCTGCTTTTGAGCAAATGCCGAATGAAAAGCTGACAGAAGATCAAGCCCAGCAGCATGATGTCCATTCACACGAGCATTATGTGAGTGTTAGCAAAATTCCATTGAATTTGAAAAAAGCAAAATTTTGGAAATAATTTTCTACAGTAATATCATTTTTCACATGGCCAGCTGGGACTGACTTGGCATAAACTTTGTGGTATTGGACAATTAAGAATCTGGACTTATTTGCTGGCGTTTTCTGTTTTACTATCTGTTAAGCAAATGAAGCAGGAAGATTGATTAATAATAGAAACCGAATTTATGATCTAGAAAAGAATCAGGTGAATTGAATTGGTTTTCCTTGTCTCATCCCATGAAGGGACAGAGGGGAGAAGGCTGCTTTGACTGGAAAGGCTACTGGTCTTTGATATGACAGAGAAATGCTTGTATCATGGGTGATACATTCATTGTCCGACACAACTGCCAGCATCCTAGATAGAGTATATTTTTTTTCTCTAAAAAAAGATGAATTCTGGAATACAATTGCTTTAATTTTGACATTTTAAATGCGTCCTTGTTATATTTATTGTCTCACATAAATGCTGTTTTAGCTCTTGATTGACTGAGATCCGTTTACTTGGGAAGGGAGAGGATCATGCCAATGACAAGGAAGGTGCACAGCGAAAGCGGAACCGGGGGCGGGGCAAGGGCCGTGGGCGAGGTCAATACCATCACAATAACCACCACAGTAACCATGTGGGAACTCCCCCTTCAAATCCAGTTCTTGGTGAGCATCCGGCAATGGCTAAGCAACCACCTGGGCCCCGAATGCCAGATGGCACGAGAGGATTTGCAATGGGTCGAGGGAAACTAGTTGCTGTGAATATCGCATGACTTTGGTATCTCTACAGTGTTCGGTTTTGGTTATAATAGATGTGCATGTAAGTTTATGTTGGGGTGGGGAAGTACGTCTTATATATATATATATGTTGTCGATGGCAGGGGTTTTAGAAAGTGCTGTCCATCTGCTGTAGTTTTGGCTGATATGGATCTGCTACTTTTATGCTGGTATCTTGCATTTGGTCATGAATGCTCTATAAACAATTTTTTTCTTCCGTAAAACTCTAGTTTCGCATGATGTAGAAACGAGAACAACAAAATCCTAGTGGGGGATTCACTAATTCTTATAGATAAATGTGACTTGAAGTATCGAATAAAATTGTTCATTGAGTGCTTCTTCTTCACCCATCTCTTCTCTATAATTAGTAGCAAGTTGCCGGCAAACCAGCTTAGTGACTTGGCCATTGTTTGTCTACAGGTGTCCTGGGAACACGGTGTATAATGTTTTTTTTTTAAATTTTAATTTTTTATTTAAAATAATTTTTTGAATAGTTTTAGATTGTTGATATGTTGGTATTAAAAATAATTTTTTTTTAAAAAATTATATTTTAAAGTAAAAAATATTTTAAATGATCATTGCTATCGTAATTTCATATACATCCTCCATGATATGCAGCTTTTCAAACCATGTAGACGATATTAGCCGGGACAATGCCCAATCATTTTATTCACATCAAGAGGAAATGCCCACACTTGGAAGACAGCAAGATGAGCTTATGATGAACAACACGAGACCAAAAGGGGGCATGATCATTGATCAGCCAATATCCAGTTTAAGAACATCAAACTAACAAAAAACCACTCTTCTGGGTCAATCTAAACTCCCAAGCCATTACATTTGTTTCACGAAAAGAGAGAGAGAGAGTCATTTGCTCGAGGTAACCTGCAGCTGCAAGCCCAAGAGTTCCAGGTTCTAATCAAGTTTTAGAACTATTAAAATATTTAAAAGGTTGCTGTCATCAAGGCCTATTAGCTCAGTTGGTTAGAGCTTCGTGCTAATAACGCGAAGGTCGCAGGTTCGAAACCTGCATGGGCCATTTGTTTTTCATTACCCAATACCCTTTTTGGCTAATCCAAAACTACATTTTAGTCCTTACAGTTTTATAAATATATACTTCGGCTCTCGCAAGTTTAATTCTTCCAATATCAGAGTTCGTTTTGGGGGACTAATTTTATTTTACATTCTTCTTGGAGTTTGTTAATGTTGCTTTGGAAAGTGTTATAATTTTAAGAATTTTGCATTATTAACTACACAACTAAAATAATTTTAATTTTTTAATGGTAATTCACTCACTATTTATATGAACTGGATTTTTCATATGATAAGTAAACCATCGCCCCCCCCCCCAGCCCCCCTTATATGAACTGGATTTTCATATGATAAGTAAAACATCCCCCCCTCCCCAATTTCAAGCTTAGATTTTTTTTTTCATTTTCATTTTGTTCTTTTATTATCTAATTTCATAAGATAAAATTTTAAATTATAATAGAAAAATAAAATCTAAAGTAAGAGGAACACAATGTAAATTATAAAAAAAAATGTGATCAATCTCAAAATTTTTAGAATTTTTATTATAGTATAAAAGTTTATTTTATTCATTTTTTAGTCCATAAATTTGAGATAACATAGAAAAACTCATTGGAAGATAATAAAATTGTCGATTGGATACTATCCAACAACTAAAAAGTATAATTTTTGTATAAATGAATTTTTTTTTTTAGAAAAAGTTATTTAAGGTAGTTTTTTCATTTAAGCATAATGGAAAAGACAAATCAAGTTCGATTTTGATTTATTTTGGTTTGATTAATTTTTGTTTTTGAAATGATTTAGAAGAGGAGTTTTGAGGTTATTAGGTGAATTTTATATGTTTTTATGGTGTTTTTAATGTATTTTTTAAGTAAAATTAGGTTAAAAATACATTATTTTATATTGAATTAGATAAAGAAATTACTTGATTAAATTTAATATCTAATCAAATATGCTAATGAAACCTGATTTGAATTTTTTGAATTTATTTTTTTCAAAGCATGTATCAATTTTTTTTTAAAAAATCTTAAAATAATTTCATTTTAAATTAACTCGTATTTAAGTTGACCCGTTTTAAACTTACAATTCAAGCACTAAGCCGGCCGGGTCACTATCGGGCGAGTTTTGTAGCTATTCCCTCATCCAAATTTCCGCCTTAAAAATCCAAAATTTCCTACACTCATTGCGCCACCACTCTATCTCCAAACAAAACAAATTTTGGAAGAGAATCAAATATCATTCACCACCACCATGGCTGAATCTCCTCCTCCTCCTCCTCCTCCTCCATCCCTTCCGCCAAATCCTAACCACATGGTCCCGCCAATCCCACATACAGATGCACCACAATCACCAGCATCTCCAATTTCCCTACTTTCAAAAAGGCCAAAACTTAGAGTGACCTCTGAGTTTGACAGTGACACTTCATTGTTCTTCCACAAAGTTTCCTGTAAGCTCCTTGATAGCTTTGCCAAGCTCAAACTTTCTTTTCAAAACAACAACAAGGGTGAACCCTCTCAACCCCAGTTTGCTTTCACTTCCAAATTACTCTCCATTCATTATGACCTTGAAGAACAGAATGCCCTTGTCAAGACTTCTTTTGATCTTGGTCCTAAGTTCCATTTTAAGGCTGCCCATGATGTCAAGGTTCAATCTTTTACTTAAATTTTCTTTCTTTTATGTGGGTTTCTTCCTTTGCATTTTTTTGACATGGGTTTTTGTTGTTGTTGTTGTTGTTAGGCACAACAAGGAGAGGTGGCAATGGTTGCTGACTTGGGCGATCCTGGTTATGCACTTGAAATCTCATCTCCTTTTCCAACTGTTGGTGTGGTAAGTCCTAAGCAGTTCCATTTTTTATTCATGTTATTGTTGAACAGTGTAACATTTTCAAAGTTGGGAACTTTTAGGGGGGCTGAAGGGTTGTTTGTGTTGATTTCATACATGTTTGGTGACTGAATATGGAATTTTGGCTTGAATTGGGATCTTGAATGGGGTTTAGGAGGGGAAAAATCTCTTTTTTTATATATTTATTCGTCCTTTTGTTCATATATATGATCTTCCTGTTGTTGCAGCCGAGGGCGACATTGAAATTCCCTCATGGTGAAGTTTCATTGGGGGAGAAAGAGGAGGAGGAAGCGAGGAGAACATTGTCTGTTAGTGGAATTGTCAAAAGTCAGTTAACGAATGGAATCTTCACTGCTCAATTTAACGATGAAGATTTGAAACTAAGATATTGCTACAAGGTAAGGTTTTCTCCTGGCTTAATATTTCATTATGATTAGTTTTGCTTGCACTGTTCTATTTATTGTTCGTCATCCTCTCTTTTGTGGTCCCTGCCACCTATACTTGGACAGATGAATATAATTTTTTTGGATGGATTATGGATTATGTAAATGAGAAAAATCTTGGGCCCAGGTGATCGCATTCCTTGCTTTTTCTCAATTGGTGACATGCTTAATGTGTTGTTTTGGTATCTTTATAGTGCCCTTTATATAGGTTCTGCTGTTAAAAGTTTTGAATTGATTGCAGGATGAGACAGTTTCCTTTATCCCAAGCATTTCACTGCCTTCAAGTGCTTTATCGTTTGCATTCAAACGTCGGTTCACTCCTTCCAATAAGTTGAGGTACTGTTTTTATGCAATTTTTATCCGGATCCTGGGGAGGATCCTCACTCACTTTGTACTCTGAATTACACTTTTTCTAGTCTCATGGTACTTACCTTTTGATTTTCTCGGTTATGTTTGGGAATGGAAATTTAATTCTAATTCGTATGTGTATATGTTTGCTTTTGACACATGTTAACTTGGAAGATGCATGCCCCAGATTTTTATCACTCCCAAAGATGAATGCATGAATGCTGTCATCCTTATTAATTTTTTGTTTATGATATCCTCTTTAGAGGGATATATGCCAATCATTCCCAAATTGTGGACAAAAGAAAAATAAACTGTAGTAAAATGTCCCAAGCTGCAGACATGCTGTGGAGCTTGATTTACTGTTTTTTTAGGTTGTTGAACTGAGTGTGGAAGTTCTTCATCAGATTTTAGTATTATCATTTTCTTTTGTGCACCTTCATTAATGTTATTTTGGTTTCTCAAGGGAGTTGTAATGTATTAATGTGCGATGCAGCTACTGGTACAATTTTGATTCTAACAACTGGAGTACTGTGTACAAGCACACCTATGGGAAAGATTTCAAATTTAAAGCTGGTTATGATTCAGATGCTAGTCTTGGCTGGGCATCACTTTGGGTAAGTATTCCTATATATTAAACTTTTTAACCTTTTGCTTTTTCCCTGACAAGTGAACTTCTAATTTTATTGATGATGTTATCTTTGTTTTCATTGTCTTTTATTGTAATCTTATCTCAACCTATTTGGCAAGTGACACCATTTTTGCTAGCATAAATGTACTGATGGAGCCCACTTTTACCCTTGTTATGGGATTTGAAGTTACAGAACCACTCCATGTCTGTGACATCTCTATATGTGCTAAAGCGGAGAGGGTAGTGTATTTGTTGTTTTGACAGAGCATTTTTGAAGATTCAGTCCCATTTTCCTAATGTGTATATAGTATTGGCTCCTTAGCACCCAAAAATACGGACAAAATAATCACATCTGTGTATGAAATTGAACAACTAACATACATTTACATGCATGTTCACCATACTCTGTATAATCCTCTCCTTGTAGATTAAGGAAAGTGCTTTGTTATAAATGATCTATCGATGGCGACTCTTAAGAATGTGTTTCTTTAACAAGGATGTAGGAATTTTACTCGCAGAACTATGACATTTGCCTCTGTATAATGTAAATGCCACATGCTAACTTCTGTATGATAAAGTGCAGTTTGAAGGTGTTTTAGTTCTGATACAACCCTAAATTGCTCAGATTCGAGCTTTTTGATGATCCTTTTGTTCTCCATTCTCAATCAGTTCATTTGCTACATAGGATGAATTAGATCATTCCGTGGACATGGTGTTTTAAACACTTGATTTTTTTAGTACAGTCTATAGGGCTACTGAATGATGTCTTTGTAAGCTCTATCTAGCACAATTGCTTGCCTTTTTTTTTTTCCCATAACTAGAAATTTTTCTAGATTGGAGCTGAACCATGGTGAAGAATCCTAAGAGGGCATCTCGAGAGCTAAAAACCTTTTAGCGATTAAGATGCTGTAATACTTGGAAGAAGGAAGGATAAATTGAAGACGAGGATCATAACCTTCTTTGCAACTTAGCATCTGTTAAGCAGTCATGTTTCTTATTTGTTATATGGAATTCAAGAGGTGTTAATATATGACCTCGTTATGCACAATCTCCATGTTGTAGGTTGGAGATGAAGCTAGCACCGCAAAGACCACCCCGATGAAGATGAAAATCCAGTTTATGCTGCAAGTGCCACGAGATGACATCAGAAATTCTGCACTAATGTTCCGTGTTAAAAAGAGATGGGACATATAGTAGGATCACCTGATGACGGAACTCCTTGTTTCTGTTAAATGTGGGTTCCACTCGAGTAGTTTTGGGCCATCCCTATTTGTAATATTGCTACATAATAACGCCAGTACCAAAAATCTCTTTGCAAAAAAAATCTGTCTGTGTGAAAGCTAAGAGTGGCTATCAAGTGAAAGGAAGCTCCTGCTGACTTCCT